>NC_048309.1:10628325-10766758 GCF_013100865.1 Trachemys scripta elegans
GGGGGGGAGGGAGGTGGGATATCCAGGGGAAGAGGGTTCTGTGTGGTCCAATCTGAGTTCAGGTGGGTCAGTGTGGGGTCTGGGTGCAGGACAGATCTGGATGCACAGGGGCTCTTGGGGGGGTGTCCAGGTGAAGGTGGTTGGGACTTGGCAGACGGGTGTGGAGGGAAGGGGTTCAGCGAGGGGGGGGGGTCTGAGTGCTGAGAGAGTGGGGCTTGGTGGGTTGGGGGTCTGGGTGCAGCTGGTTGGGGCTCAGTGGATGGGGGTTCGGGTACAGGGGGCTTGTCAGGGTGGTCTGGGTGCATAGGGGGTGGGGCTCGTCAGGGTGAGTGTTCGAGTGCGGGGAGCTCAACAGGGGGTGGTGTGGGGGCAGGGGTGAGGGGTCAGCGGGGAAGGGCAGGTGCAGGAGGTGGGGCTCAACGGGGGGCGAGTCTGGGTATAGGGATGTCCAGATACACGGGGGTTGGGCGGATGGGGGAGCAACTCCCTATATAGTGACCCCTCCGCCCGCGGTGGAGGAGTGATGAGGGCAGGAAGTGGGGAGAGGTTTTTGGGGATGGGTCTGACCCAGATCCAGCTGCTCCCTGCAGGGGAATTGTAGTTCTCCCCCATCCTAGCCCAACCAGGACTATCAGCTGAGCTCAGCGCAGGGTAGGAGCCACCAAACAAGGTGTCCCCAGCCCCTGCAATGATTTACCCCTCCACCAGGGGTGAAAGTAGCTTAATGGATTTACTGGTACGCAGGGTCCTGGGCAAGGTGTGGGGCGGCAGCTCTGGGCCCCCGGAAGGGGCGGGGCTAGGGCCAGAGTCCCCCAGCCAGCCCTTCAGCGCTGCCTGGCCTCTGCCACCCAGGGCTCCGGTGACGATTTAAAGGGCCTGGGGCTCCAGCCGCTGGTGCGGTAACAGCAGCGGCGGTTGGGAGCCCTGGGTCCTTTAAATAGCCGCTGGAACCCTGGGGTACCAGTGGCCAAGAGCCCCAGGGTTCTGGCTGCTGCCAGGAGCCCCAGACCCTTTTAAATCCCCGCCCCCCCAGGGCAGCTGCCCCTTTTGCCGCCCCACATCAGAGGCCCTGCTGGTACGGTCGACTGTGTACTGGTAGCCACTTTCTTACCGGAACACCATACAGGACGGGACTGGCTTACTTTCACCTCTGCTCTCCACTGACTGCTCCGGGTGCCTACCACCATAGTTGGTGATGGGGGTGGAGAAACCCCCCTACATCATATGGGGATCAAAAGTAAAAACATCACCTCCACCATATTTCTAGTCCAACACCACTCTGAACTCAAGCTGGACAGAAAGATAATCAAGATTATCTGAAATAGTCACTGAATTTTCCCCAGGCCCATTTTCACAAATCACTGAAACTGTAGAGGGGCTATTCTATTGTGTTGCACCAAAAGTTAACCAAATGCATCAAAGAAATATACTGATGGAGACCACATTCTGTTTTGACTTACCCCTCCCCGGGAACACCATTGAAATAGCAACATGGACTGGTTTGTGTTTTCCATTTTAATGTACTCTACAGCCTGAAAACAGAGTTGTGATGTTCTTGCATTTTTTAAGCACCAGGTTGTCCCCTATACAGCATTTATTATTCTGATTACATGGAAAATGAGAGACTATCATCTAATCTTGGGCAATTCAGTTGGCTGAGAGAGACAGTACAGGGAATATGATTGGTGAAGTAAAAGCAGTCCTTGCACAAACTCAGCAAGATCTCCCATTTATTAGGTTTTTCGCTCAAGCCACAAACCAAACATTTCTATTTGCTACATTTGCAAAGTAGCCTCAGTGATCAACATTTATCCCATGCTTCACTTCTTCACATCCCAACAAAAACCAAATTTCTCCTCATTCTTTACTTTTTCTAATGACTGAAACATAAATTTTCTAAAAGATTCAGGACAGAAAACCAACAACTATTTAGATTATTCAGTATCTTTTACAGTGTGTCCACAGGAAGAAAAATCACGCCAATTCTAAGGCTTCTTATCATTTCTGTTTATCATCAGCTCTGTTACAATTAACCTCTTCAGCTATCTTGACCTGGTTCACTTTGATTAATAGAGCATTTTTGTCAACTTATTTTCCTCCCCTAAAATAATCACGCTGATCACTGTCAATTTAAAGCCATAAATTCCTACTACAGAAAATAATCATCATTCGGTTTCAACATTTAAACCCTGGTTTCAATTTTCTATTCACCTAAAGAAAATCCAGTGAAGGACAAAGACGCTGTCTTCAGGGTTGTCTTTATTTTTTATTCTTTTTACACACACACACAAATGTGCAGTAATCCAACATCCATTCTAAACAATTTAGAAACCAATATGTAAAACTAACTGCTATTTAATAAAAAGGAAAAAGTTCACAAATTAGAATTTTTCCAAATTTCACAGCTCATCAAGAAAAGTGGTTTCTACCTCTTCCCACATTTTTCACAAAAAAAACCTGTCTCATATTACTACATAAGCCTTCGCTAGCTTTATAAAATTTACAACAAATGCTTACTAGAACACTATGAAGTACAATGGGTATGATTAATTAATAAATAAATAGCTCTTCATCTTTTAACCAGTTGGCAAGATAACACTGTTTTAAGAATCTATTCCATATCTAATATACTTATAGAATACACTTGGGGAATATGTTAAAACTGGTAAACAGTTTTAGCATATTCCCCCAGTATATGTATATATAAGTATACACCAACTGCACCCATTACATTACTGTAAAGAATAAGTTAAAGTACATTTGCCAAGTGAACGAAGTATATTTCAACTGATTTTCAGATTTTTGTTTGGGTTTAGTTTAAAACACATGTACAACTGATTTGATCTCGGATACTTCAAAACTGCTGTGAACATCTGAACATTTATAAAACGCTTCTTACTGTGACTATACAGGACACAGGGTTTTGAATCACTTGATGCCTGCAGGCAGCTGCTTTTGCTGGGAAGCAAAAACTACAACAAATTCATGAGTAGCTAAGGGAAACCCTTATAATCAGTAAATGGTCAGAAACTTTCTAATCATTAGGAATTATTTTGGTACTGCTGGTTTCCACTATTTTTTACACTTTGGATTTCTCTCTTTAAAAATGTTTCTAGAGTTCATAAATAGTGCAAATTTTACAGTCCCTGAAGGCTGAAATCCATTGTTCATCCAGACATGATACCAACATGGCCATGGCAAGTGCTGGGCTTCCCTCAAATTTTGTCTGGAAGCAACACCTTATAAGAAGGCTTTTGAATCTCTATGTCCATTCAATCTTTTCCCTTTGCTTGGGCTGCCCAAAAATGTGTTCCAGTTATGATGGAGGTTCTTAGGATGAGGACTGAAGCCTTTCATTTCTCGTAAGCTACAGAACAATCCATCAGATGGTAATGACTACTCATGGTCATTTCTGACCCAGACTGGGTTCAGACTGGAAACTTAGCGTTGACAGACTCCATGTTCTTTTATCAATCCCCTAACTCAGCCAGTCCCCTTTTAAAATTTAGATATTTGTACTTTTAGATTTCAGAAACTATCTGCTGAAAATATGCCAAAGACAAGACATTGGATACAGTGCTATTCAAAACACATTGAAGCTCTTTGGATAAGTGGCAGTTACTCAGAGAAGGTTCTCTCTTCAGGTTCATAGCTTCAAGAGGGTCTCCTAGCCTCCTGCCACTGGAATACAAGGTACACTGAAACAGGAAGCAAGGATTACAGAAATGGGGATCAGATTTCAGAGTAGCAGCCGTGTTAGTCTGTATCCGCAAAAAGAACAGGAGTACTTGTGGCACCTTAGAGACTAACAAATTTGTTAGAGCATAAGCTTTCGTGGGCTACAGCCCACTTCTTCGGATGCATAGAATGGAACATATATTGAGGAGATACATATACACACATACAGAGAGCATGAACAGGTGGGAGTTGTCTTACCAACTCTGAGAGGCCAATTAAGTAAGTGAAAAAAAACTTTTGAAGTGATAATCAAGCTAGCCCAGAACAGACAGTTTGATAAGAAGTGTGAGAATACTTACAAGGGGAGATAGATTCAATGTTTGTAATGGCTCAGCCATTACAAAATGGGGATGTTACTGTGAATTAAGTACTTTCACTGCTTACTGTCAGCTAGCCAGATCGCCTGCCAGTAAATGCTAATACAATAACCAAGCACTTGTTTTCAGGAAATCTAGTTGTCCATTACCAAATGTGCTGAATTTTTAACGAAGTCACATCACCAAATACACTGTCCTCCTCTCAATTTAAGTCATGTTTAAGGCTAAGATTATGTCACAGAGGTCACAGATTCTGTGACATTTTCTGCTTCAGCTCCCGGGGGGCCCTCAGAGATCCCTGCTGCCGCAGGCGGCATAGTGGGGGGGAAAGGGGGCCTGGAGTCCCCAGCCACCATGGGCAGCAGGTGCTGGACCCCACCTTCCCCTCCCACAGCAGGGCTTAGGCTTAGTCCCATTTTGTCACAGTTGTTTTTAATAAAAGTCAGAGGCAGGTCATGGGCATTCGTGAATTTTTGTTTACTGCCCGTGACCTGTCCATGACTTTTACTACAAAAAACTATGACACAATCTTAAACTTAGTCATGTTTAATAAGACACTGCAGTATATCAAATTTATTCCCAATGCAGAATCTTGGGTGATCCTATGTTATGTTTAAGACATATCTTTCCTAGAGCTCAGTACATTAGTGAATATAATTTTACTTTTTTTATTCATTTTTCTGCTCTAGCCAAACTGCATAGTCTAAAGAAACTTTAGTTCTATCACAATTCTACCACTGACAATGAAGTGTGCAGTCTTAGGTAAATCACTTACTGTCTCATATCTGTTTCCTCATTTACAAAAGGGATGTTAGGATGATTAGCTAATGAATAATGTTAAATACATAAGAACGGCCATATTGGATCAGACCAATGGTCCATCTAGCCCAGTATCCTGTCTTCAAATAGTGGTCAATGCCAGGTGCTTCAGTGGGAAAGATCAGAATAGACAATCAGCGAATGATCCATCCCCTGTTATCCACTCCCAGCTTCTGGTAGGCAGAGGCTAGGGACACCCAGAGCTTGGGGTTACATCCCTGACCATCTTTGCAAACAGGCATTGATGGACCTATCCTCTATGAACTTATCTAATTCTTTTTTGAACCCCATTATAGTTTTGGCCTTCACAACATCTCCTGGCCACAAGTTCCACAGGTTGACTGTGCGTTGTGTGAACAAGTACTTCCTTTTGTTTTAAACCTGCTGCCTATTAATTTCATTGGATGACCCCTAGTTCTTGTGTTATGGAAAAGGGTAAATAACATTGCCTTATTCACTTTCTCCACACCATTCATGATGTTATAGACCTCTATCATATCCCCCCTCCTTAGTTGTCTCTTTTCCAAACTGAAAAAAAACAAAGCAATCCAAACACCCATATGACTTTTTGGTGTTAAATTCTGTTTATCTTTGACTCAGCACTTAGAAAACATGTGTTTTCCAGACCACCTGCAAATGACTGCTTAGAAGATGATCACGGGAGGTGAATTCAACCGGAGGGTGCTCAGCATCTTGCATTATCTGGCCCTAAATACCTATAGCCCTCAAAGGGCAACTCCTCTATATTTTGGAGATGTAACACCACAAGTGTTCTCTCTATTATGTTTCTCCATCTGCTTACTTTGCAGTTTCTGCATATCCTCATAGAAAATCCAGTTCAAACACCACACTGAGAGCAGAGTGTCTGGATACCAGCTGGAACATGAGTTCCAAATGGGAAAGAAAGTTGGTTGACCCTAATAGTATATCTATTATTGCATTTAAATACAATTAAATATCATCACTACTGCTTAAAAAAAAAAAAACCCAAATTTCTCAGCATTAACACACAATATATGAAAGGTGTGATTACTACGTTAAAAAAAAAAAAGGGGGGGGGGGCAGAATGTGTTGTTTCAATGTGCTACTGCTAGCCCCAAACACTGTTAAAGAGTCAGAGCAGGTAAAGTTCTGCTGTATTTGGGTATCGGCACTGCATATGTCTGGGGGGTAAAGCGATGTACAAGAAAGGACAAAGTGTGGGAAGGGTACAGAAGAAAACATATTAGGGGATCTTTTACATTCTCCCTTTCCTCATCCCACAAAGACTGATACTGTAGCTTTCTCAGGTTATAATAAAGTATTAACTCCCATATTGTGTCTCTTCTGTGTCTGAAGTGAATTCAAACATGTAGGCATGAGCAGAAAGTAAAGTTAAATGAATAATTTGCTTTTAGAATCCCCTTATTTTTTCTCTGAACTAATTACAGATTTCACTTTTATTTCAAGTGTATAGTAATTTATATCTATATACAATTTAAAAAGAGTAGTAAGTGAAGGTTACTGCAGCACACACATACAGTGATACTGGCATCTAGCAGCCTCTTAAAACAGGTTTAAATGATCTTAGTGAATTATGACATTTATCATATAATCAGGATCTGCTTAGCTGTACTGCATAACTTGCAAACCAGAAGGCTGAGGCTTCTCTCTCCACCTACAGAAAATTGTGGGCTTTTTGGAGTTTTAGATTTTGTGTTTGTGTGTGCTATCTGGTGCATTTAAATCCTCTATAGCACACAAAGTTTGCATTATTTCTACCAAGACATTCACAGACCATACATTTCAATTACTATGCCCGGGGAGTTAACATCTTGGGACATCCTCAGTCTTTAATTTATTTAATTCACATAATTAATACACAGGTTAAATTTTTCAGGTGCCAGTGGAATACAACCTACGCTCAAATCAGGTCAGCTGAGACTACAGTTCATATCATCACTGGGGACAGAACCTGCTAACAGTATTTGTCCAAGTTGGTGGCTAATGGAAATCCAGTTTAAAACCTCAGTTTTTCAAACACTTATATACAACATCCTTAACTTATTTAAATATGCCAATAGGACTACTCACAGAGCATAAAGTTAAGCACGTACATATGTCTTTGCAGGATCGGTGCTTAAAAATCAAAACAATGTATTTGCTCAAGAAAACATGAGAGTTCCATGAAGCATTTGTAATCACCCTAAACTGGTGATTTGTATCCCTAAACTGGTGTGTCACCTTCTGTCTGAGAAATATACACACAAAGGCTCTTGTCTGGAGATGAAATATCTGTGGACTTGGTCAGATTCCCTGCCTTACTTCACTCACCACCAACACAAGAGAAAGAGCAGATATTAAGGGACGTGGCTAAAAGGAGAAGTAGTATAACAGGAACAAAGTGGATGATAATCCTTCCATTCCCGCAGCATCAGAGCTATTCTAACAAAAAGTGTTTTGGGAAGCTGGAGGATGGAATGTTCGGGCCCAAAGCATCAGTGGTAGTTGGGAAGTCCATTTTTGGGAGCTGGCACTGGAATGTTTAGTCCTGTACAAAACGTGCCAGCTGGGGGCAGTAGGCAGCTCATTAAGGAGAGAAACCAGAAGCGGGGGAGGTGGGAAATTTAAAAGAAGCTGTTGTCCTAAGCTCTGATCTATCAAGTCCTATTCTTCTCTCTCACAAGCTGATAGAGATAACTGGGGCTTCACAGCAGTTAGCCAGCTTAGAAGAAAAACAGTCCAACTGAGTTAGAGGCAGGAGAAGTGGGCCAGTGCCCTCAGTAAAAAATTGCTCAGAACACCAGAATTCTTGTCTCTCTTTTTTTCCCCACACTTCCCCATCAATGCAAGACTGAAGAGGTTTTCCAGACTCACTAATGTTAACATTCTCAGGGGAGTCTGTAGTCTCAGCCACAAGTAGGGTGACCAGACAGCAAATGTGAAAAATCGGGACGGGGGTGGGGGGTAATAGGAACCTATATAAGAAAAAGACCCAAAAATCGGGACTGTCCCTATAAAATCAGGACATCTGGTCACCCTAGCCACAAGTGTGTAACCATCACAAAGTGGAGCAGCTCTCTCTGACTGATTAACCCTTTCTTTTCTGTGCGACTATCCATGACTGACAAATCGTCACAATCAGTTTTCCTAGGATTCTGCCAGCCAACTATATCTGTGGAGTGCCAGATGTCTTCAAATCTTGGCAGTGGATCAGTGTCAACAGAACCCACTTACTGGCCTGTAACCATCACAAGAATATAGACCAAATCTTACTATGAAGCTCTTAGGGCATAGTATTTAGAGATGTCTATATAACAGTAAAGACACTACTGACCACTCCTCTTTACAAAACAATGGCCTGTCAGTCAGTCAGGTGAATCAATGCCAGAAGAATCAATCGAATCTTCCACTTCTTCAGTACCTTCCATTAAAGATCCCACAGACCTCTACAAACATTCATGAATTAATCAGCCAATATCCTTGTAAGGTAGGATTATATTAGTTCCTAGAAGAACTCTACTTTTCATGAGAATTTGAAACCATCACAAAACTAAAATATTGTAAAAATGGTTCATTTACTAATGGAAGCAGGAAGAAGATTGTTAAACAAGTTCAAATACATCTGAAAGCAAGTAAGATTGCTTCTATGGATTCTACCCTGCTCTAAAACATGAAGACAGCTTTTATCCTGGATGAATATAGCACATATATTCTATTACTAAGGACCATGGAACAACCCCCCAAAACACTTCATTGTGTGAATGTTTCTAAACTTGCTGGATTTGTAAAGAAACATTTCCTAAAAATTGTATTTCTATAACTATAATTGCCTTCAACCCAGACTGTTGATTTACTCAGCTCTTAATCTGTAAATAAAATAAGGCAAACTTTTGAGGCCTCCTGATTGATTAGAAAAAGACCGATCCATTTATATTGCTAGAGATAATAGCAAACAAATATTCTATATTATATTGAGCATGCCCCAATTAGATCTTTGTATCCCTCAAAATAAGCATGTCTCAAAGCCACCAAAAGGAAATTCTATATTTATGAGAAAAAGCACACTGGATATTCCAAATATGTAAAAGGAATCTCTACTAACTGCAGGACTGAGGAAGAAGGGTCCAGATGAAAGTTTTTCAGGTTGTGACTGGATGAAAAAAAAAAAAAACAGGCTGGACCTCTTGATTTTCTTCATTGTATATCGAACACACCTTAATTTACTGTACACGCATGTGCACATGCATTGTCGGTTTATTAAATTATCTGCAGTTCCCAGAGTATAAAACTATCGCTTGCTTCAGGAAAAGTTACAAATACCACTAACTGGAAGAAAACGCTGAGGCCTGCAACAAGCCAAAAGAGAAGAGTCTGATTTAAAAATCAGAGGTTGATTACAGAGAATCATAGGAATCTATCACAATATTATTTGTCTCAACCTGAAGCACCACAAAATGCTAGTCTTGGTGAGAGCTGCAGGCAGCAAGCCAACGCAAGAGTGAGTGGAGAGGTAATGCTTTGGCCCTCAGAAATACTTCTATTTATTGCACTCAAAACATGGAATTCTTTGTAGAACTGAAGCACAAGATTTTTCATTTAACTGTAAAACATGTGAAGACATACTAACAATATGAGAGATAGTTTTAAATTAAAATCTCATGTGGATTCACAGCTTTACTGAGATTGATTGTTTATGCTAATTACTACTACTACTTTGGTATTCTTACTATATTGGCTTTGGCGCAAACAAGACCTTACCCCACCTTTCTGATTTTGTTGAACTTTGCAGGTTCTCTGGATTGTGAGATCACAGTGCCAATCTCAATATTGGAGTACTGCTCATTAGTGACGTGCTCGTTAGATACAAACTATGTGAGGACATTCCTTGTGTAAGATGACTGATGCAGGAAAATTATTGACAGCAATAATAGCTATAAAATGTCTCCATCGCTGAATTTGTAGGCTAGCTGGTTTAAACAATTTTTAAAGTTTAGATGGGTCAAAACCTTGCCAGGGCAAGCTATCCCACATCTTCAGGACTTCTTGCACCTGTCTATCAAGCATCTGGTGCTGGCCACTACTGGAGACAAAATATTGGACTAGATGGACCCTAGCTTTGCTACAGTATAGTAATAAACCCGTCAGTCCTCTGGAACCCATGAAATCTTTTGAATCTTGCCTTTGGAATTGCTGGCATAACACTACAACTAAGTATCATATGCTATGAGGTAATTAACAAAACTGCCTTTCCAGTGGTTTTCCAAGTAACTAGAAGTAGCATCTTGTATTTTTATGGGGCTGCTGGATGCTTCCAAGGTCAAGTGACAGCATTAGTGAGTCAGAGGCAGCAGATATATCCTCAAAAAACAAGTTAACTAATTATACCTTTTTGTCATTTACTCTGGACTTGCTCTGGCTTTAAAGCCATTGGCTAGGTTTAATGAGGTTCAGGGAGTGAGGAGGGGCAGTCCACTAGTGAGAACCCTCAGTGTAATTCTGGATAGGTTAGCTGTGGTGGCATGTTGGCTGGAGTCATGCCAGAACTCAGCCACTCTTCCAAAAGGTATAGCATGCATCATCCCCTACACTAGCTCAACACTGCTGGGTGATGAGCTTGACCCCACCCTATCTGGACAGGCTGGTTTGCAGCAGTGCACCACCAGAACTGCGAGTCCTACACCCCTAGATCAGTGGCTCTCAACCTTTCAAAACTACTGTACCCCTTTCAGGAGTCTGATTTGTCTTGAGTACCCCCAAGTTACACCGCACTTAAAAACTATTTGCTTACAAAATCAGACATAAAAATACAAAATTATGATAGCACACTATTACTGAAAAATTGCTGACTTTCTAATTTTTCCAATATAATTATAAAATCAATAGAAATATAAATACTGTACTTATATTTCCATGTATAGTATTTAGAGCAGTACAAACAAGTAATTGTCTGTATGAAATTGTCTTTGCTAGTGCGTTTTATGGAGCCTGTTGTAAAACTAGGCAAATATCTAGATGAGTTGATGTACACCCTGGAAGACCTCTGTGTACCCTGGTTGAGAACCACTGCCTTAAGATTGTGGCTAGCTAAATAAGAGAAACAGGGGGAAGAGGAGAAGGCTCCTGGAGTCCCAGGCAGGACAACCCACAATCTGGTCCTGCATATTTTAGTTATGTTACTGTATATTTTATTTAGTTAAGGAACACAAAAAGAAACCCAAGAAGGATTTGTCATTTATATGGATAACAAGAATAGCACTAGCTATTATGGCTAGCTATCAAAAAACTTGGGAAGGGGATATAAAACCTTGTATTTAAGTGCTTAAACTATCTCTAACTATTAGGGATCAGGAGCTCTTCATGAGGGACAAAATTATCCCACATTTGCCTGCTGGAGGGTTTCTTGCATCTCACCCTCAGCATCAGGTACTGGCTTTTGTCAGAAGTTTACTGGTCTCGATGGACCACTGGTTTCACCCAGTATGGCAGTTCCTATGTACCCAGTAAAGAAGGCTCATTGAATTGCATGATATTCTTGTAAACATCTACTGTGATACAGGTGAAAAATAATCATCCACACAAAAAGCATGATTATAACTGAAGAGGAAATTTACTTACTGCTGAGAAATCAAAGTCTATCTGGTTAGCTAAGTTTAAGATATAATCGATTCGAAACTGGTTCTCTGGATTGGCTAGCTCCACTGGTGGTGCCAAATTGCCCATTGCTGTCACTATTGTCTGCAAAGAAAGGGAAAAATACCCCACATTTGTTACTGAGATAGTGGTTAAAAACAGCTTTTAGAAGCAAGACACAATGGTTTGTAGACGTACCTCTATAGCTTCTTTAATATTGTTTTTAATATCCTGAATTTTCATTTTTTTCTCCCTGTAACCAAGGAAACATACAAATTAAATTTATGCACCACAAAAACAGAGGTTTCTGAAGTGAAATGCAAATGAAAAAGTACATTAGAACAAAACATACAAGTGAGATGCCTGCTTACTCCCATTCAGTCACTGAACACATTTGTAGTTAGATCACCAACTATCTTACCTGTTTAGGAAAACAGATTTTGATTTCAGATACATGTGTTTAATCATAATAAACCCATATTCACTTATTAAAATTGTAGTCTTAGATGGAGAGGAACTCATCTTAGTGATACTAGGGACATTCTGTAGATCAAGCAGGTTTGGATTCGAGTGTAAAGAATAGAAATACCTGGAGGCTGTTTATAGACAAGAGGAAATGAAGAGATAAAAGGGACAAGTTACCAAAAGTCAAAACAACCAAGAAAAAGCAAAGCAGACCAGGATAACACGAAGATTTAAGGGTGAAAAGAAAATCAGAGAAGAAAACATCTGGAACAGAGAGCTCAGACCAGGAGGAGATACACAATTTAACTACACAATCATGCAAAGTATAGTGCGGATAGGAGGACTAATCTATTACATAGAATTACCAACATAATACAGGGGACAAGATGGGTGAGATAATATATTTTATTGGGCCAGCTTCTGTTGGGGGAGGGGACAAGCTTTCGAGCTTCACAGAGCTCTTCTTCAGATCCTGAAGCCATGACTAACAGAATTACTCTCAAGGTAAATCCATTAGATATGTTATGTAAATGTATGTCATATGCAAATCTGACCACAAAAGTTATCTTAATATTAAATAATTAATATTACATCAAATAAGTTGTATAATCAACATATTAAAAACACCTGATGTAACCATGAATCTTAATGCAGTAAAATGAAACTGGAAGTATAATCAGCAATCAGGAATGCAGAAGAAGAGCTGAAGGAAAAATACTGCTTCAACAATAATACAGGCAGACATAGTTGGCCTGGGATGGGTGGAGAAATCTGTTTATAGAATAAAACATGAATAAAAAGCCTTTGGGGAAGAAGACAAAGTCCAAGAACACACATACAGTGCACTAGCTGCTTGCCACGTTGCATTTTGTGACTAGCTGCAGGTCTGGAGGTAATTTTTCCTACAGCTGCTAGGATCCGATTGTGGTGCGAGCGTTGCACTTATGGACTGAAAGAACACAGCAGCATTACGGCCTCCTGCACTGAGGCGCCATGTACCTTGAGACAGACAGGCAGGGTAGTGGAATTCTAGCATCAAATAGATGTGAAGTCTCAGTTGTGGTTGTGTTCCTAGTCTACCTACAGACCATCGGATTCCAAATTTACTGTATTTGACGACTACCAGTTTTTGCTTCAGGGATTTGGCACAGCTGATGGGAACAAAGCAATGAATCAGTAGAGGCTAAAAGCACTGAACTAAGAAAAATAAGGGAAGGACAGGGAGAGATAGACAGAGGCCTGCTCTCCGTCTTTTCCTTTTCATTGTCCTCTTTTCATTTCTATTCTTCCCCCCCCTCCCACTAAAGAGATGACAAGAAATTCCCTCCCACTCACCCACCCCCACACATACCAAGCACACTAACATTTTACAAGACAAAGGTAGGTATGAAAATGTTATGTGGTTAATGCAACAATCGCATTAACCACTGTGACTTCCCACTTTTAAAGGTTAGTGCTCTTACAGAACAGGGTAAACATTAAACAAAACAATGCAATGAAACTGCTAGGGATGAGAGAAGACGGAAGGCAGGAAGCAAATGGTAACTGATTCAAACTTCACAGTGAGAGACTTTCATTTACTCTGGTTTGATTTTGTCCCCTTTATTCAAAGAGGCCCTGAACCTGCAAACATACACAGTTCTACTTAAGTCCATGGACTACTGATCTATTCAAGGTCTCAGTGTTTCTGCAGGACTGGGATCAAACAAAGAATGATTATACTTAATTATTTTGCCTTATTTTGGTAAGGCATTAATAAAGGCAAAACAAAAATCTAACAGGTTTAGGTGTTTGTTTGGAGACAAGGTGGATGAGGTAATATCTTATATTGATTTGAAGAAGAGCTCTGTGTAAGCTCTAAAGCTTGTATCTCTCACCAACAGAAGTTGGTTCAATAAAAGACATTAGCTCACCCATCTTGTCTCTAATATCGTGGGACCAACACAACTACAACAACAATGCATACAATTAATGTATATATGTTTGTTTTTAAAAAGGTCAACTATAATTACATTCTTCTCCAAAACAAATGAGGTTTTATTTAGAACATTTTCTCAATATATTTGCTAAGTGTGCATTCATGAAAAATTCCCAAATCAGACCACAAAAGCTCTATATTTAATATTACATTCAGATTTTCAGTCAATCTTTCATATTTACATTCACAGATCCTCAAGCTATCAGTATCACAATAAAGTGATAATGGATTCTGAAGTAGTGTAAAACTACTACAATTAACAAATTGCTAGGTAATCATCACCATCTTTACTACAGGAATACTTCGTCCCCCTATTTGTGTTTTTGTTGCCATGGCCCTGTGGCATGTCCTGTAAACAAAGAATCTTATTACACAGCAATGAATGTATCATCTCATTTTGTATTTTATAATGTTTACTAAGCATAAATTTTCCATGGCAATGAGGTGCCTCACTCCTCAGGAAACTCAACAGGCTCATCAATAGTTCAGCCAATATCTGATGTACAGTGCAATTGTTTTTAAAAAGTGCTACTTAGTACCAGCTTTTATTCAGGGATTTATAAAGGGTAGCCTGAATTCATCTCTTCACATAAAAACACTATTTTCACAAATTATACAAATATTTTTAGCCTACTGAGTTCTGAAACCACCACCACCCATTCACCACGGCCAGAATTATTTTTATAGGAACACTGCCAGGTTAAAAATATTTTCTGATTTAAAATAGCTTTTCCTCTTGTATTAATATTAAAACTGCTCAGATTTTAAAAACTAAGAATTTTAAAAATCACTTACATCTCACCACTAATGTTGATTGTTTACTTGTGCACAACATTTAACTATAAACTGAAACATATTAGTTTGTTTCAATTTCTGGCTCTTGTGTGCTATACCAATCCCCAAAACTGCAAGGGAATGTTTATATCCCAATAAAATCTTTTCATGGGATAGATTAGATATAATATCATGGAAACATTCATGTTTAATTTACTCACAGCTCCGTATGTCTTCTCCACAGCTTGTGGTATACATAGATTCATGCAGGGATTAAAGGCACCTTTTCAAACTCAGTTTATAACATGGTTTGGGCCAGTCCACACAGCCCAGAACAAAGGGTTAAATTCTGTTGCAGCTGAGCAGTTTGAACAGTAGTTATCAAACTCTGTTGTTTTTGGCTATTTAAAAGGGTGGGGGGAAAGCTGCATCTATTTATCATGAAGGCCACTAAAACCTGTTTGAGGAACCATGAAAAATATTACCTTCAATTTCAAATAGGGAAGAAAGTCAAAACACAAATCCCCTTAAAGCTTAAGAGACTCAATCGTGCCTTGAAGTCCAGGCCTAGACCCTGATTAGGAAAAGCATCCCTATTCAGTAAAGCACTTCATGTGTTTAAGTGCTTTTCTGAATCAGTGCCCTAATGATTTTCTATTAAAGACGACAACTACTTTTTTTTAGTTTTGACTTTATAATGCTTTAATCAAATCCTACATAGCCAGCAGGCTACCAAGCAAGTTGCCTTTTTGTAGTCTGATTTAATTGACAAATTTATTGCATTTTAGAACCCAGGAACTATGTGAATATCCATCTGTAAACTGGGTATAGGGACCTTCTGAAAAAACGTACAACTTCTACATTAATATTTCAAAAGCTTTATTGGTGGCAGCAAAGACCAGGAAGTCAGTTCACTCTTTGCGAACCAGTGTATGCTTTGCTAGGAGGAGGGGAAGAAATCAGACTGTTAGCCTGAAGGCATTAAATAAAATGTGCTATGGTAATTATTAAAACATGGTCACATTAATAAAACGTGTGACATGATTGCTCTACTGGTTAAAATAATTGACAGAACAAAGTAGTTTCAACCTCTCATTAATCACATGTTCAGTTAGAACCGCTGGCAGGTTAAGAAGTCATGTACTGTACTATAAAGGAATGGGTACAGTCCTGTCGGTGCTAAGAATACTAATACTACAAAGAAAAAAAACAAGTTTAAAATCAGATACTAGAGTGTTTTATTCTTTCTACAATACAATTACTATTAAAGATATTATATATAGAGACATGATAAAGAAAAATAAAATTTTTCTCCATATGCTATGGCAGGTCTTCAGTGAGACTGCTGGAAAAGAAAACCCAAATCCTTCAGAAATTCAGAGTAACAAAACTGTTTTAATTATTTTTTCCTTAGAAAGTTAAAAAAAAAATCCATTACAATGTGCCACCATCATTTCAAGGTTCACAAAGTACCTAAATTATTTTTTAAAAGTGATAGAGAAACATTTTCCCAATAAAATGGGGACTGCACAGCAAATTTCACAGCCTGATTATAAAAACATTTTTAGTAACCAAACGTGTTATAAAAGATGCAGTGAAAAGGTGATTTTTTCACCTCTTTTTTAGTAACCAAACGTTTTAGTAACGTTTGGTTACTAAAAATTACAGTGATTTTTGATGTACTATATATGGGAGTCAAAGTAAAAGCCTTTGATCAGAGAGTATATAGCAGAGAAACACTTCTAATGAGGGTGAAGTGTATTTATGAAAGTGGATTATGATGCTAGTTAATCCAGGCATGAAGACCACCTAAAGCAGGGACATTCCCTGAAAAACCTAATACACTTAGGCCTACTGTAACGTGAGTACAATAATTAAACCTCAGCATTGTTTATATAAGCTATGCTGACATTCATTTTTAAAGGATGTTTGCTTTTTTTTATTTCTGAGCCTGCTTTAAAATCTGCAAGAAATAAATAAAAGTGTCCTAGGCATAACGCATTTCCTTTGCTTGTGAAGTAGTAGTATGCCCTTCAGTACCATTAATGTATTATTTGACCAACAGCCAGTCTATCCAGGACCCTGAAGAGATAGGTAGGGTATCTGCCTGGAAACAGGAACTCTTCCTTGTGATCACTAGGTCCAGATTACGTAACTTTTCTCAAATAGAGTTAAAAACACACTTATTAATTATTCTAGGATGCTGACAATTTACTGTAGCTGTCAGGCTGCACTATAATTTACTAAATATTTATATGACTGCTGCAAACAACAAACAGCAAAATTCCCTTTACATCTACATTGCCAAATGTGACAACCAGAGGGATATATACTTGGTTTTAATATAGCTTATTAACTGCCTTTGGCTTCCTCTCAAGGCTGTTAACAACCTGGCTTTTGCCACTTACAATGGTCAATGTCTTAGGCATTACCTCAACTTCTGAAACAACGACAAAATTAGCTCACTGTCCTGAATTTGCTTACATGACCATTCCACTAACTTGTGGGGGCGAAAAAACTACCAACTTGTACCTGGCAACATTATGTTTCCAGTTAAACAAACTAGTTGTCAAACAAAAACAGTACATATAGCCAGCATAACTTTTATAAAAGTACCCCAAAAAGCAACTTCACTTAGCTCTCTATCCCACTGAAAAAAAGATATGTACCTGTGCTGAACTAACAGAATATCAATTTGCTTTCATATTTTACAAATTATTGGAAAGCTTGAGAGCCACTGGCAGTGGAGCACACCCCTCTTGTGTTCCTACAAGAGCTCGTCACAATTAGAAAGCAGAAGAGTAGCCTCCTGCAGGTAAGGATTAAGCCATACCACAGCACTCATTTAAATATAATATAATTTTTATATTATATATAAATAAAATATTCTATCGGCTGATATGCTTTCCATCTGAATTTATTATAGCTGTACATAGTCATTTTTTTCAGCTACACTAATGTGCAAGTGTATTTCAAAGGGAAATCATGCCTCACGAATCTACTAGAATTCTTTTAGGGGGTCAACAAGCATGTGGACAAGGAGGATGCAGTGGATATAGTGTATTTAGATTTTCAGAAAGCCTTTGACAAGGTCCCTCACCAAAGGCTCTTAAGCAAAGTAAGCAGTCATGGGATAAAAGGGAAGGTCCTCTCGGATTGGTAACTGGTTAAAAGATAGGAAACAAAAGGGTAGTAATAAATGGTCAGTTTTCAGAATGGAGGGAGGTAAATAGTGCTGTCCCTCAGGAGTCTGTACTGGGCCCGGTCCTATTCAACACATTCATAAATTATTTGGAAAAAGGGGTAAACAGTGAGGTGGCAAAATTGGCAGAGGATACAAAACTACTCAAGATAGTTAAGTCCCAGGCAGACTGCAAAGAGCTACAAAAGGATCTCGCAAAACTGAGTGAGTGGGCAACAAAATGGCAGTTGAAATTCAATGTTGATAAATGCAAAGTAATGCACATTGGAAAACATAATCCCAACTATACATATAAAATGATGGGGTCTAAATTAGCGGTTACCACTCAAGAAAGAGATCTTGGAGTCATTGTGGATAGTTCTCTGAAAACATCCACTAAATGTGCAGCTGCAGTCAATAAAGCTAACAGAATGTTGGGAATCATTAAGAAAGGGATAGATAATAAAAGAGAAAACATCATATTGCCTCTGTATAAATCCATGGTACGCCATATCTTGAATACTGCATGCAGAGGTGGTCGCCCGATCTCAAAAAAGATATATTAGAATTAGAAAAGGTTCAGAAGAGGGCAACAAAAATGATTAGGGGTATTGAACGGCTGCCATATGAGGAGAGATTAATAAGACTTGGAAAAAAAGATGACTAAGGAGGAATATGATAGAGGTCTACACTATTATGACTGGTGCGGAGAAAGTAAATAAGGAAGTGTTATTTATTCCTTCTTATAACACAAGAACTAGGGGTCACCAAATGAAATTAATAGGTAGCACATTTAAAATAAACAAAGGGAAGTATTTTTTCACCCAATGCACAGTCAACCTGTGGAACTCCTTGCCAGAGGATGTTGTGAAGGCCAACACTATAACGGGGTTCAAAAAAGAACTAGAAGTTCATGGAGGGTAGGTCCATCAATGGTTATTAGCCAGGATGGGCGGGGATGGTGTCCCTAGCCTCTGTTTGCCAGAAGCTAGGAATGGGCGACAAGGATAGGATCACTTGATGATTACCTGTTCTGTTCATCCCCTCTGGGGCACCTGGCATTGGCCACTGTCGGAAGACAGGATACTGGCTAGATGGACCTTTGGTCTGACACAATATGGCCATTCTTATGTTCTTATTAATATTCATAAAAAGTACATTAACATTTATTTAGTCCTCCTATGAAAGTTGATAAAAAGTGAAATATGCACTGTGTTTGAGTTTGCCTAAAATATATCCAATATATACCAAATAATACATCCAAGATCTACAGGACTAGGACTATAGGTCATGAAATTCATTAGTATTATGAAGACGACAACAACAACAACAACATTAAATTAGGGTACATATTTACAGAAATTTCCCAAGTTACTTTGTGATTCATCAGTAAGCCAAGTTTTGCAGCCTGGCTTTACCAAAATTCTTCTGTTATGCACATTATAAGAGTCTAAAATCCAAGGAGCTATCTGTTTTGAGTCAAAGTACTTTCTTTTATAAACACATGACTGAGACAATGCAGTAGGTTAGTTTAGTTTACCAGCAACCCTGTCTATTTGATATATGTGAGAGTCACCAGAGGATGAAAAAGTTGGACATACAAGTAAATGAGAAGGAAAGAGGAAGAAGAGATTGAGAAACAGTGCATAGGAGAGATAAAAGACACTCATAGAATCATAGACTTTAAGGTCAGAAGGGACCATTATGATCATCTAGTCTGACCTCCTGCACAATGCAGGCCACAGAATCTCACCCACCCACTCCTGTATCAAGCCTGCGTCTGAGCCATTGAAGTCCTCAAATCATGGTTTAAAGACTTCAAGATGCAGAGAATCTTCCAGCAAGTGACCCAGGCCCCACGCTGCAGAGGAAGGCGAAAAAAACCTCCAGGGCTTCTGCCAATCTGCCCTGGAGGAAAATTCCTTCCCGACCCCAAACATGGCAATCAGCTAAACCCTGAGCATGTGGGCAAGACTCACCAGCCAGACACCCAGGAAAGAATTCTCTCACTTAATAGAGAAGAGAGAGATTTAAACAGAAGAGAGGAGATAAAAGTAAAGAGTCAAGGTCAGAAACAGCCCTATGTTAATGCACACAAGGGAACTTTTAGTTCACGCCAGCACAGTCTACACGGGCCAGTGAGCATGCAACACATTGGTGTGCTTTAGAAATAATACCCTTCTAGTGTGCACCACTGCCCTGTGGAGACAAGCCTCAAGTATTATTTTACTAATGACACCATGCTTATGCATCAAAAGTGTTGTAGACAGCTCACTGATCAGAGCATAACCCTGCTGCTGCTGGATCAAGAACTGTTGTTATTTTCTACTTCTGTTTTCTTCCCTGTCCTACAGAAATTCCCTTCCACTAAACGTTCTACTCTCAATCTAAGGATTTTGCTTTTCTCTTTTTCATTCGTGATTTTAGATACCAACTATCTGCCCCATAGGGCTAACAAGTTCTGAATTTTTCTTCTGCTGTCCCATAACATTGTAAATCGGAACCTGTATTAGCTAGATTGTTCACTTTCTCTGCTCATTTTACTCAATTATAAATAATATCTATTTCAAAAAGATGTTTGAATAACTTGATAAAAATAAACCCCGATTTAATACATGGTTAAAATTGATCACACAACATTAATTTTCAAATGGAGCCAGCTTCAAGTGTCCTGGACTCAGTTGAACATCAAGTCTCACCCAAAAAGGTACAATCAGCTGCACACATACATAATGTTGCCTCTTTTTGACCCGAGTAGCTCATCAAAGTTTGGGCTTTTGGGATGTTCCAGCTGGGAGTAGAAATTGGTGACAGTCTGGTATTTCTCCAATACAGTTTTGTTTATTAACAAGAAACGTACAAAGTCCTGCTTCTCCAAAGGCTGGAGTAACCAAAATTCTCGTGCCACAAAATAACTCAGCCACAGGTTATGGGCCTATTATAGGAGTGGGTCGGTGAAGTTCTGAAGCTTGTGATGTTTAGGTGGTGAGACTAGATGATCACAATGGTTCCTGGCGTTAAAGTCAATGGGTAACAAAAGGAGCAGTTTCTTAGCTCATAGCCATGAGCCTCTTCAGCCAGCAGACTCAAAAGCTCTCTAGCTTTTTTCAGGGTCAAACTTTATTTATTTATTTATTTTAACAGGCTGTTGCTTGCCTCTCTTCCTGCCTCTTAAGGCTTGTCTCTACGGTGGGATAATGCACTTTACACAGGTGTGATTTCTAAAGTCCAGGTAATTCCGGGCGGTGTGCTTTAACGTAATGCTGTTTGAAACACATAGGGCACCACTAGTGAGCACCAGTAGGGTCTACATGGACTACTTAATGCACAACATATTAGTGCGCTTTAGAAATCACACCTGTGTAGAGTGCATTACCCCACCGTGTAGACAAACCCTGGCTCAGTTTCCAGATTGTCTTTTCTCAGTTTCTCTATGTTCTGTCACCCATCTCCCCTGTCTTCTCCAAACACAATACGCAGCAAAAATCCCTCCACCCTCTCAGCCCAACAGCCCAAACTCCTGAGCAGGTTGGGTTCACAACCCCCCCTTTTGGGTTAGGTGTTGACAAGTAAGGGCTTCTTAATTCATGCTGTGAATTTAAAACTCTTTGATAAAATATAAGCGATTCTCCAGCTAGAACTTGTCTGTATGGGGATGTTACCTCAGATTACGTTGTTCATTTTAAGTAAACAATATTAATTTTCTCAAAATGAAGTGCATCTAACATTGATTTATTGTGCCAGTTTAAAAAGATACTTCTATTGTTAATCATTGTGTCCATACAACTCTGGGCTCATTTGAATTAACCTTGTAGCATTCTGGGAAGATATCCCATGGTGCAGTGTTCCACAGTTCAGCAATTTCTCGCAGTGCACTCTATGGGGTGGCTTCCAGAATTGTCAGGATTTCTGGGAGTTGGAGTCAAATTAACAAACTCTTAAGATTACTCTTCGCATCCCATAAGTCATCTGTAGTTTGCCAGTGCCATTTGTGAACAGCTGTCAGGCAGCACGGACACCACATTGCCGAGTGCAACAATCATGACAGTCACTAATAGGAACAGGATAATGCACACGTATTGGCAGTCACACAGCTGGATGGATTTGGCTTGAAGGCGTCGGATGCTGCAATGATATGGCTACAGGTGGAGGAGAAGCAGGAGGATGAAACTGAGCAGTTACTTCTGCAGGGGCATTTATCTGGCGCAGCTTTAGTTGGTGGAGCCACGCTTCTGGGCTCAGTCTGTCAGCGCTGACCGGACACTGCTGCAGAATGGGGACGACTAGCAAGGGCACATAATACTTACTGGTAGAGCTCCGCATCTGCAGCATTTTCAGGCTGGCTGCTGGCAGAGCTGTCCTCCACAGCTGTTTCAGTCTGCCTGTCTGCATGGGATTCATGTAATCTCTGAATCTGCTGTGTCGCATATTTCTTAGCTGCTCAGGAAAAATCTCCTGTGGTCGGACTCCATGGTATAAGTGGGGTTGCCTTCTGTGGAGGCTTGGGTGCTTGGCATGCAGTCTTGGTGCTTGCTGTGTTTTCTGGGATGCTTTCTGGATAACTGTCCATCATATCATTCTTGGATGCTGTGGTGACATTGCTTGCAAAAATGTACTCCCAAGTGCCAGCATTTAAATGGAGAAGTGACAATCCGTCATGACCCCGGAGCAGTGGAGGGCACACAAGTACAAAGACTGGCCAATCCAGGTGTGAAGCAATGCAGTATGGGATAACAGTGGGAGGACTGCCAGCAGTGGAGTAGTTAGGAGTGAGTTTAAAAGTTGCAGCCACAAGTATTCATGGAAATTCATACATAAGAATAACTGGACAAGAAAAGTTCTTACAAACACATCCTATCAGGGAGCAGAGTGACCATACCATGTGACCGATCTAATTAATCACAGGTAGCCAAACCAGCTCAGTTGTTTGCAGAAAGCTATATGCTATCAATTCACAGAGGATTTTTAAAAAAGCGGAGAAATCACCATCTGTTTTTATATACTCTGTAAACAAAGAGAGATTCTAAATCCAAATAAAATCATCATGTATTATTCGCTCAATTCTGGTTACAGACTTCAGTCTGAAGGGCAGTTGTGTTTTCCTCAAAAGGAAGATATAACCAAGAGCTCCATCCTATAGATTCTGTGATAAATTTCTAGAAGTCCCCTGCATTCTACTGGAGATTGTGCAGCAGCTTTAGATTCAATTTTTAAAAACTGCAAGTTTTTATTGTGCACGAAAATTAATAAAACAATTATTATATCACCTCTGCTATTTAATTTGATCTTAAAGTCAGTTTCTTTTTCACTAACCCTTTTTTTCAAAATGTCCATGTGCTACAGAATTTAGTGTTCACTTCTGTAATGCAGTTATGTTTTAGTGATCAGGAAGAAGCAGTTGCACTAGGGATGTGAACTTTTAGCACCTTGAAAGGTGTGGGAGGCAGTTTTAGAGGTGGGGGATAAGCACATTAGCTGGAATTAAAATGATCAGCAATGAAATAGTTAATGTCAATTAAAAATGTAGAGTTATATTTCAAAGTTAACACTCCATTGAGATGAACGGAACATTTCCTATTTCTCAGACCTGTTTTAGGCTGTCTGCATACTCAAGCAGGCATCACTGCTTTCTTTACCACCGTGTGCCTAGAAACTTGATTTTGGAACACAATTCTAAATCAACGCGGGATTCTGCAGTAAATTCCAAGGATACATAATTGCAGAAAGCAAGGAACCCTAAGTACAACTTTTACAAAGATTTTTTTTTTTTTAATGCAAAAATGCCTGAATTAGAGCCCTATGCAGGACTAGCATAAAGCCCTGCAGTGAGACTGGGATCTCGCAGGTCCCTCAGGAACCACTGCCATAACAGTGGGAGTAGGATTAAATAATAGTCCCGCCCAGGGACCCTATTTACACAAATGCTTACAATCCCAGTAGCAGTGGGGCAGTTGAAAATTAGTACTAGTTATCTTAGGGCACGTCTTCACTACCTGCTGGATTGGCGGGTAGCAATCGATCTATTGGGGATCGACTTATCGCGTCTAGTGAAGACGCGATAAAATCGATCCCCAATGGCTCTGCCGTCGACTCCGGAACTCCACCACGGCAAGAGGCGGAAGCGGAGTCGACGGCGGCGCGGCAGTGGTCGACTCGCCGCCGTCCTGACAGCCAGGTAAGTCTACCTAAAATACGCAACTTCAACTACGCTATTCACGTAGCAGAAGTTGCGTATCTTAGGTCAACCCCCCCGTAGCGTAGACCTAGCCTTAGTGTTTTGAAGGCCTAGATTCACAGCCACTCTTAACAACGTACTATGCCATATATGTAGCTGTCAGTATCTTAAAAATAACCTAGTGTCTAGCTGTGATTTACATGGACACGATTAAAAAGCTGGATATCATTAAAAAGCTATGTTCATTAAAATTATAGATAAGGCTCTGTTGTTGTTTCAATGAAAACAAAAACAAACCAACCTGTTTACGGGGAATTACTACTAAACAGTACAAATTCATTCTGTGCAAAAACTTGGCAGGTAGGGCTATAGTTTAAAAACTGTGCATGTGCATTTGTGCACCCAATTAGTATATGCAGTTATTGTGATTGCACATGCAAATCATGTTTCCAGCATGCACAAATGAGGTAATTAAACATGCAAAATAGGCATGTAAATGAGCTGTTCTGAAAATCTGGCCAATAAAGTTCCAGCCCAATACACAGAAATCCAAATAATTTTATAAGAAATAAGTCCATAATGTGGACAAGATGCTGACAACTTTGGCAAATATCCAGCAAAACCCTTTAGCACATGTTTAACTTTAAACCCATGAATAATTCCACTGACTCTAATAGGACTACTCATGCTTAAACCTGGATGGGATTGTGGCCACAACACTCAGCACCTTGCAGCATCAGCCCTTATTACGTGGGCTATGTCAGAGGGGAAAATAATAGAATTATCCAAACGTTAGCTACTGTATATGAACATTATTCTCCATCAGAAATTATAAAAGCTTCAGAAAGCAAAACTTAACTGCAAGTCAAGCACATCTCTCTTCGTGTAAACATAGAGATATGAGCTATTCTACAGACTGGGAATATAACCCAAGAATTTAGTCATCAAACTTTATATAAAATCTCTCATAAAGAGGAGGTTCTCATATCTTTGTTTACCTCTGTTTTTCTTTTACAGCCCAGTATTATTCCCACATTTTGCTAATCAGGCTATCTATACAAAAATGGATACGTTCACTGGAGGGAAGTTATCTTTGACAAATTAAGCCTATTCTTCTAAATAAAATAGTAGCAAAAAAAACGTTTACAATATAATAAACTCAGACATTCCTTGCTTATATAGATATGGAGATAATATGGCAAAATGAGGAATAAAGTGAATTTAGGAAAATTTTCAACAGTTCAACTCTGATCTACTGTTGCCTCAGGTATTTAGCACAACCATGTTATACAAACTCCTAAATATGTAAACACGATATGTGAGGAAAGTCATATTTGAGTAAAGGACCAGATGTGTTTGTATTTTTAATTTAACAATTATTTTGATCAATTCAACACTAAACATGTATTACCAAGAACGTACCGCGTTAAGATTTTCTTGTTAGAAAATTCTATAAAACATTAAAGAATAGGCTGTTTTATTGGTCTCCGATCAGCATTCTCTAGAATGCTGTAAATTTCTGTTATCCAAATGAAGGTGGTGAGATTTTTACCATGTTATAGAAACAGACTTTCTAAAAACATAAATAAAAGAAAATGGTACATAATGTTAACTTACTTCCGTACATGACTGTTGGTGTCACTAGGCATCACCCTAGGTTACTCGGGGGGTTGAAAGACCCGAGAGTCGATGAATCCCTTCCCCTGCTCTAGGCCACTATCTAACTGGGGCAGTTGGAAGACCCGAAAGTCAATGAAGCCCCCCCCCAGCCCTAGGCCAAAGTAAATCAAAGCCCCTGCATGTTAAACTTTACTAACCTCACAGGCCAGCAGCTGGGAAGCAGTAGTAATAAGGAAAACCTACGTGCTTCAAGCTAAAGGACAAGATTACTTGCAGAAAGAAACAGTGAGAACAAGTTGCACAGCCAAGGTCGTGTAATGTAGCCAGAGGGAAAAAGGGGGAAAGGTGGGAATGGAGGAGGAGGAGTAAAAAAGGGCGCGGGGGGGGGGGGAAAGGGTTAGCTGCAAAATGTATAAAAAAATAAAGGCCGCTTATGTTGGTGTGCTTGATTTGAGACGTGCCTGTCTCCTTGCACCACATTAAGATCTCAAATAAATTTTGATTGTTTCTCCACCCTGGTGTGTTCATTGGCGCAAAGCACACCGGGCAACGGACCCCCACTGTTGCTGTCTTCGGGCACTCTGTGCCGGCAACATGACTACAAAACAATTGTTTTTGTGTAGGCCCTAGATTATATCTTCGGCAACTTCCTCAGCAATGGAATGGTACACTTTTTAAAAAGAACTTAGAATTCAGAGACAATTCCCTCAAAGAAACATTTAAAAATAGACTGTTTAGAATCTAAATTATTGATAGAGTCCCTGTAATTCTGGGCAGGATTGTATCACTCAATTCACTCCTTATTCCAATACCACTGGTTTTCCAATTTAGAGTTTTTTGTTTTTTTTTAAACCATTTATTTATTTAGGAAGTTTTAACACGGTTAAAAGTCCTTGCCATGTAGCTATGAAAGACAATGCAATAATCATTACAATGGTGAGCTTTTGTTCAAAGAAACATGATCTACCTGCTACTGAAAGTGAAGCTGCCAACCCTCTTCCTCCCTATCCCTTCCTAAACCCCCAACACTAGTTGTGTAAGCAGTGAAGAAATCTGAACTGAACAAACAGTTGCTGAGTTGTCTTGTGCGTCTGACAAAGTGGGCATTCACCCACGAAAGCTTATGCTCCAATACATCTGTTAGTCTTTAAGGTGCCACAGGACTCTCTGTTGCTTTTTACAGATCCAGACTAACACGGCTACCCCTCTGATACTTGTGATTAGTGGGTTTCTGTAATTAATGATCCTACCCTACTCTCCTACATCTTCTCATGTAATCTATACTTGGAGCTAGAGCTGTGACTCCCAGTTCGCACAGATATACTTGCGTTAGCTCTCACCAAGCTAGCATGCTAAAAATAGAGTAGCTACAGCAGCATGGGCAGCAGTGAGCAGAGGCATGGGCTAGCCATCCTGAGTACAAGTCTGCCTGGACCCTATGTGTATGTCTACGCTGCAATTAGACACCCGCGGCTGGCCCATGCCAGCTGACCTGGGCTCGGGCTAAGGGGCTCTTTAATTGTGGTATAGATGTTTGGGCTCAGGCTGGAGCTCTAGCTCTGGGACCCTCCCACCCTGCAGCCCAAGTCAGCCGGCACAGGCCAGCTGCGGGGTTTTTATTGCAGGGTAGACATACCTTGTGGGTATATATTTGGGGCAGCTAGCCCATGATGCCTCTTGTCACTTTCTGTGCTACGCTACTATTTTTAGCATGCTAGCTCGATGAGAGCTATTGCGAGTATCTGTCTAGTCAAGCTGGGAATCACACCAGTAGCCACTTACCATAGAACCATTACCATAGTATCTGAATACCTCATAACTCCTCTGTGAGGCAGGGAAGTTCTGTTATCCCCAGATGGGGATCTGAGGGACTGACAGATTAAGTGACTTGCCCAAGATCACAGGAAGTCTGTGGTAGAGCAAGGTTTTGAAAGCAGGTCTCTCAAGTCTCAGGCTAGTGTCCAAGCCAGTGGGCCATCCCTCCTTTCTTTCCAGCGAAGATGCAGACATCTGCTTCTTGCGACTTTCATGGCTGTCACAGTTTCCAATGATTAACTGATTAGTCTAGATATTTTTGTTCTAGATTTAAACACCCCCCACAATTTGGAAGAGTTTGGAACATAATCCTAAATGGAGTTCAAACCCATCTCTTGTTTATTCAATGTGATATGACCAAGTTCTTGTATAGTCCTGACCACTCAAAATTCCTTGCCACTTACAAATCTTTCATTACTATACAAAAGTGAGCAAGTAACCCCCATTCCAATTGGGGAGGGGGGGAAACTTGTGTTTTAGCAGTGCTGGATGGCGAATCCTGAAATTAAGCGTAACACTTGGGCAACATCTACATTATGAGCTAGGGACGTGATTCCCAGCTCATATACACATACTCACACTGGCCCGATGACAGCTAGCAGAGTATAAATAGCAGCATAGCCACAGTAGCATGGGCAGCGGCATCATGGCTTAGCTGTGCCAAGTACAAGCTCACCTGAGACCCATGGGTACACACTCAGGATGGCTAAACAGTTTTCAAAAAGGAGCTTAAGGGAGCAAGGTGCCCTATTCCATATTGAAATTCACTGGGAGTTGAGCACCTAACTTCCACAGAGTCTTCTGACAATCCTAGCCCTATATGTTAGGAGTTGCTCATACTGGTCCAAAGGGTGCTTCAGAGATGAAAATTGTGGGCACATTTCCTTATGATGTTCAATCTCCATATCTTTATATAGCATGGGTTTGTCTCTGTCAAACTGATCCAATTTCTTGCTTACTTCTGTACAGTAAAGAGCAGCTACATCATGACATGATCAATGATACAGGAGAATTAAAAAAAAAAAATCACAACAAATAGATGGTCAGCTAGTCCCATTAAATAGCCTTTGCAACCCGAAATCAAAACTTTTGCCCAGAGATGTAGGTCTAAATATGTGGATTCTACTGCTGTTAAGAAACACTCCTCTTCCTGAGCTAATTGGTGAAGCCATTGTTGCTACTACATTTTTACTGAGATAAGGCAGTTGGATAAGAGGCCACACAAACACGACAGCCATGAGCTATGCTCAGTATGCATTTCTCCCCACGGGAGGAGTTCTGATACTTGTGAATGGTTCCTAGACAAGCTACCATGCTGGATTACTCCTGGGGGGAGGGATCAAGGATTGAACAAGACTCATAGCAGGTGGAACTCAAGCTGCCATGCAGGTCAGGCATGAACAGGCCATTCATTGTGCTTTAGAAACTATCATTTCTCTAAGGGAAATTTTATCTGCAATGACAGTTAGATGGCACAAGCCAACTCTCTTAAACCAGAAGCATCAAAATGTTTCTACTGTTGGGTGAAATTCATCCCCATGTACATGGCGATCACAAGGGCTACTTAAGTTTCAATTAAGCCTTATTTTGAGTGCCTGAGTGGTGGTGGCCCTCTGTACAATGGTAAGTTTCATCCATTAGACAATTCTCATCCCTGTTTAAAACATCTTGAAGATCTAAGTACAATAAAGTTGATTCAGTTACAAATAATGGCCACTAATATAGTCAAGATGAAACATGCCATATCCTCTGACGTGTAAGAGGAGAGAAATAATTGCACTTACACTGTTAAGTAGCAAGTGCATGAGCAAGCAGAGTGTTCAAATGTGTTCTAGAAGAGTCGAGGGAAATTTGTAATTATTAACCTCAAACTATACAATTGAGAAGGTATATTTTTTCCTGGTACAGGATGCAGTCATCTTTAAAATCTCAATTCTGATTTTTTTTTAAACCTACTACTGTTACAAGTAACACTTAAGTTTAATAAAACCGAAAGACTAGTGGGGAAAATTCTCTAGCTTTTTAGATTGGTTCTTTTATACATTTGACTGCACTTTTTAAAGAGTCAGTTTCATTCTTTTCTCTGAACAGTCAGTTTCTCCTGTTTTGTGTGAGTCTTTAATTAATTAATTAATTGATCTTTATATAGTCTTTCACAGGGCACCAGAGAAGAGAAATATTTTTTTAAAAATAGGTAAATGTGATAGTAAAAAAAAACACAAAAGGGGAGGAGGATTCTGGAACCGGTACAGTAAACCCCAAACAAGGTTTAACTTTATATTTGTAACTGATTAGATTTCAAGTTGATGCTGTTCCATTGATACACCCCATGTTGAAAAAAAGAAAAAAAAATCAACTAAACTTATGTGGACACAAATCTCTGAAGAGGAATTCAGAAGGGACAGACAGGACAGCACACTGGGAAACCAATACATTTACTAATGGATCCAGAACCAGCTCTAAAACGTGAGCAATGAAGTGGCAGAAGAGATACAGTTAAAATAGGGCATTCTATTGGAGAAGTATATATAAAACCAGAAATCTCCACTTCTGAGAAATGTGTTATGTGTACAAGCTATATTTTTCAATTCAAAAGCATAAATTATTTGTAAGATATAATTAACATACTTTCTTCTAATATTCAGTAAACCTTTATCATACTAAATAAAGATATCCTGACAGTGGAATGGCTCTATAAGCTAATGCTACAGTCTGCAGAGCTCAGGTTCTCCATTTTGTGAACTGTCTAACTAGGATTAGGGTTGCCAGGTGTCCGGTTTTCAACCAGAACGTTAGGTCAAAAAGGGACCCTAGTGGCTCCAGTCAGCACTGCTGACCAGGCTAAAAAAGTCCGGTCGGCCGGGTCTAGGGCAGGCTAGTCCCTACCTGTCCTGGCACCGCACTGCGCCCTGGAAGCGGCAAGCAGGTCCAGCTCCTAGGCAGGGGGGCCCCGGGACTCCACGCACTGCCCCCGCCCGAGCACCAACTCTGCACTCCCAATGGCTGGGAATTGTGGCCAATGGGAGGTGGGGGGAGGGGGCGGGGGGCGGTGCCTGCGGGCGAGAGCAGTGCACGGAGCCTCGTGGCCTCCCCACCTAGGACCCAGGCCTGGTGGCTGGTTCCGGGGATCAGTGCTAAGCCCAGACAGGCAGGGAGCCTGCTTTAGCCCCACTGCACAGATGACCGGGAGCTGCCTGAACTCCCCCCAACCCAGAACCCGCTCCTGCACCCCAAACCCCTCATCCCCAGATCCAGCCATACCCACCACACCCCACACCAGCACCCCCTCTCGCCCTCCAAACCCCTCTATACCAACCCAGAGCACCCTCCCGCCCCCCAAACCCTTCATCCCCAGACCCCCCCCCCAGCCCGCACCCCCAGCCGGAGCCCTCACCCCCCCACACACCCCAACCTCCTGTCTCAGCCCAGAGCCCCCTCCCACACTCCAAACCCCTCAGCCACAGCACAAAGCACCCTCCAGCACCCCCAATCCCCCATCCCCGGCCCCCTCGCCAGAGCCCTTTTCCTCCCCCCCCCGCATCCCAACCCTCTACCCCAGCCCAGAGCCCCCTCCTTCACCCTGAACCCCTCATTTTTGGCTCCACTCCAGAACCAGCACCCCCATCCCAGAGCTCGTACCCTCTCTCACACCCCAACCCCCTGCTTCAGCCCAGAGACCCCTCCCATACTCTGAATCCCTCGGCTCCAGCCCAGAGCCCCCTTGTGCACCCCAAACCTCTCATCCTTCGCTCTACACCAGAGCCCACACCCCCAGCCGGAGACCTCACCCCGTCCTGCATCCCAACCCACTGCATCAGAGCCTCCTTCTGCACCCTGAACTCCTCATTTCTGTCCCCACCCCGGAGCCTGCATCCCCAGCCTGAGCCCTCACCCCCTCCCACACCACAACCCCGAGCCAGCTCAGTGAAAATGAGCGAGTGAGGGTGGGGAGAGCAAGCAACAGAGGGAGGGGGGATGGAGTGAGCATGGGCGGGGCCTCAGAGAAGGGGCGGGGCAGGGCAAGGGTGTTTGGTTTTGTGCAAGTAGGAAGTTGGCAACCCTAGCTAGGATTCACTTCTCATGTAGCAAGTGAACAGATCAACCCCTTATACTGTTATCGTTTGCCTTTGTCTCGTGAACTGGATTTTTACCTTTTTTTGGGAAGGCTGCCCGGAAATGATATCACACGACCAGTTAATTATAATGGCTTCCCTGTGTCCAGGCTTTAAACCATACAGATTTACTTGGGATACTTGTTTGAACAGGTAATAGAGCCTCAACATAAAAGAAAAAGACAGCCATTTTACCTATGAAGTCCACGATTCAATTAAGCAGGAAGAACTCAGAAACTACAGCAATGGATACTAGTACAAGCAAACCTAGAAGACGGGTAATGTCCTCTAACCACCTTTCACTCTGGCTGCTCCTGTCACAGTTCCTTTTTGGCAACATTTTCAAACACTGGTCCAACTATTCCACAACAGGAGGTGGCAAGGCGGACAATGTGAACACCGGATTTCAGAGGGAAAGTACACAAGTATTAGCCAGTAAGCCAGAAACCTCACATAAATGGTTTATTTAAATGGACTTTGTCCCTGGGTGTTCTAGAACAATAGTTCTTAAATCTCTGGGTAGCATGGCAGATTTTCAGAAATTAGCAAAATGCACAGTCAAGAATTCGAGCCCTGGAACCAGTGGGCCACAACAAAGGAGCAGAAGAGTTGTCATAAGAATAGCATGCCCCCATGAAGTAAATTCTTTAGGGGAGCCCCAGTTGAGGGAGTCTCTTCCCCAAGCAATATGCTGATATCCAAATTAAAATGAAGAAAAAAAAATGTAATTTTAGCCATTGTTCAGGCTGCTACTGAGATATCAAATGGATGTCAGTCTGTTTTCTCTTGAATACAATATTTCCCTCACTATTAACACCACAGCCATCTTGCTCCACAATTACCAGTGTAAAGAGTATATGCAATGGGCTATGGTGATTTTACTAGTCTGTATAGAAAAGACCCTTGGAAGCAGTTTAGATAAATAACATTTGTAGACTGCAATTTGCTTCAACCCTCTCCTCGAGAAGGTTCCTTATTATTTAGCAGTTCTCAAACAGAACACATCATAAGCAACACTTTTGTAGTACTTGATCAAATAGGTGAGTCATGAAACCTGTAAAAGTATTATACCATTTACATAGAAATTTTAGTTCTGATGAAAGAAAATATTTTCATTTCTGACAACTTCAATGAAACAGTCATTCTGGGAAATCAACTAATTTTAGTTATGTTCTATTACTATACTATCTATTTTTGGTTAGTAGATACAGTTTGATTGTTTAATAATCCTGAAAGTCAAAAATATTCCCAAAGCTAAAACAGGCCCAAAAGGTTGATTTTGGAACAGTAACAATCGGATCGCAACCTGGGGTCCATGTTCCATTTTTCCTGCCCCACTGGCAAGTAATGTTGTGGGTTCTATCAAGAATCATAAAAGTAAATATATGCTGGCATCAATGTCCTCAATATATGACTGAATCATTTACAAATATTCAGAGTACCAGGATTTTAGAAATGGCTCAAAGTTAATGACGTGGACCCTTATCCTACAAGGTAAGGTCCCATTGGTTTCTGAAGCCACCCTCCTCCCTGAGCTTCAGAGCCCAGACCAAGCTGCAACTTCAAAGTGCTATCTAGACAGCTATTTTTAAAGTGCAAGTGCAAGCCCTAGTCTATCAAACCGAGCTGAGAGGATCACTTCCATGGACTCCAAAACACGGTGTAGACATAAATAGATCAAATTCTTCCCTGATTTCAGTAGAGTTGCAGGGATGACCTTGACAGAGTATCTTAGTTTTTCAAACACAATACAGATGTGCCTGACCTAAATACTCTAATGTCCACTCTGGTGCCCATTCAATTAAACTCCACAGTAGGAGGGAAAAAAATACATTCACGATTTAATTTTACATTTCCTTTGATATCACAGCAAACTAATTTTATCTACAAAAGCTTAAGTGGGCATGCACTGCACTGGACAACAGCAAGAGTTTGCAATTATGGTTTTTAAGAGCATAACTAGTACCAACTGCTAAACTTTTAGGTTAGCCTTGACTAGATCACTGGATGTTACAAGGTTTCTTCTTTTAGAGAATTAAATTCTTGTTATAAAGTGCCAGGCATTGGATTTGCAAAGCACTGTATTTACTAAATATATTTTCTAAACTCCTGGCAAACATCAGCACAGAGATTTCACGTGGACAAGGTCCCTTCACAAGGGACGAGGTTATTGGCAAGCTATCATCTTAGAGGTGGTGACACTGACTCGCCTAGCCACAGTTCAAGGTGATGAGCTAGTTCAGCAATATCACAGTAGGGTCTGTCTTTAATGTAAGTTTTTTTCCCCCAAATCTACCACTCTCTTTAAAAGCCTCTCATAATCCTGTTCATAAAGTTGGAGGGACATTACAATGCTGTTATTTTATGTGCTGCCAGTATCCTTTCATCTCTCCATTAGAAATCTGTATTACAGTCAATCTGCCTTTCTGCTTATTGCATAGTTATCTTCTCCTTCCTTAACAGAGTTCGCCATTGCTAATGGAGAGGTCTTGAACAAGGACATTAATTATTTCCTTCAGACAACTGTGATTTCTTTTGGGATTTAATCTACCTTCATCTGTATTTATAACATTGAGAGAAGAGTAGAATCAATGGGGAAAGAGGAGAGAAACAATATTGGGAAAAAAGAATTATTACACTATGCTTATACAACATATTATCTAATCATGAAATGCTTATTTTACAAGTTTTTTAAAATTCATCGTAATTTTTGCTAGGCTATTTAATATTCTAATTTTACAATTTTAGAAATGAGTCATTTATAAGCTCTTAACCCTTTCATTTATAGGTGATGCTATTTTAGGACATTTTAAGTATCACATCTAAACAGACTTGTCTTTTAGTAGTTGCCTTTTATTGCTTTTTCTTTAAATCATTTCTTCCTGTATTCAGCCTCTGCTTTCCTCTTGCACTACTCCGTCCCACCATCTTTCCTGCAATGGTCAAGAATCCCAACTAAAACACACTCACGGCTTCAGAATTCTGAGAATCAAGTCGATGTTACTTTACCGTGAGCAAAGATTTGGGGATAGAAAAATGTGGCCTAGCGTTATAAACTGAAGACTTGCCTGCACCAGTTTAAGTGATTATTTTAGTCAACTTTACTTGACCAGCCCAGCATTCATACACATACAATTCACTAAAAACAGTCATGCCACCAGCACTGTGTTAATGAGAGGTCTGCAGAGAATTACTTTGCTTACTTTTTTTTGAAAGCTCACGAGGAGTCAGGTTTTCATGAAAGTTATTTTTAAACAAATATCTGAAAGGCTGATCCTATGCTTCTTATGGAATTACTTACATCTGTGCAAAGTGGGGGCAAGCCCAGTGCAAAACACTACTAAGCTGGTTTAGTTTCATTTTACATCCCTTTTGAAAGGTGCAAGTAACTACACAAGGTACAAGACAGTCGAGATTCAGGTGCAAAGCTTAAATCTGTAAAGCGGAAATATATTTCAGCAAAGCTAAGCACTATAGAGTTCTGACCAACAGGTGGATTCAAGATCATGCAAAGTTTAATACCGCAGTTTGTTGAAAGGTCTAAAACTCACAATTAATGGAGTTCATCTGAAAAAGACTTCAGCTTTACTATACACATCAGCATCAACTGGTCTACATAAAATTTTTATACTGGTACAACATCAGTTAGGGGTGTGATTTTTTTAATGCTATGGGAGAGGGAATAAATTATACTGACATCAGCACATTTATGCTGATATAATCATATCCACATTAGGAAAGTTGTAGTAGCACAGCTGAAGTGAAACAACTTGTGTGTGTAGGAAAGACCTAACATTTCTACAGGTAGATAAGAAAAATAAGTTACAGTTCATAGTGAGATAGTATGTAATATAATGGGGTTTTGAGGCACTAGAGAAATCTGAGAAATAGCTTTCTTGATGTTTAACCAATATGCATTAATCAGAATAAACAAATTCCATTATACGTGGTCCTGTTACATTCACAATTTACTATTTGTATATTTAAATGCACATAGTTGTAGAAAAAACTTTATAACAGAAGTCAGCCATTCATTAAAACAATATCTCAAGAGACTGTGTGCTCACTATGAAAAATTATTAAACAATAAATAATTTAACAGTACAGGTTAGACATATTTATTGATCCAATATGCTGCTGCACAGGCCATTATGTGAGTACAGTAACAGAACCCAGAATTTGTCGTCAGAATCTGATCCTGCTTCATTTTGCTCCCATGGGGCTCCACGTGGTCACAAGGCTTTGTCTATGCACAGACAACAGCTTGCAGGATCTGGGCCCTATTCATTGCACCCAAGCATTTATGCAGAGAAATAAAATAAAGGAAATAACTGTGGATATTTTTTAAAACTCAACTAAAAAGGTCTCTTCAGTTATTAATCCTTTCATTTTATATTAAGAAAAAAAAAGAATGATGAAATTAGTAAATGTGATTTTATTTTTAAATCTGTTATGAATATTGTCTTCTACAGATATTCTAGCAGTTGAGGTATTTGTTGTTGTTTTCAAGTTTCCTCCTAATACCAAAAATTTAAGTTGACAAAAATTTCAAAGTAGTACTTGGAAATAATATTGACCACACTGCACCTTGAAGCAGAGGGGTGACTCATGCCCAGGGACTAGAAGGGCTGGGGAGTTCAAAAGGGGCAAGCCCGGCAGGGGAAGCCCCTTTTCCCAGAACTACGTGGTGCAGCACACACCCTCCCTCCCCCTGAGGTGGCAAAACACCAGGTTTGGTCAGGACCTGCTGTGGGCATCATGCTAGCTGCTCCTTTCTAGGGGGCCTGGGAAGGAATTTTTTCCCTCACCACCAGGTTGGCCTAGGTGGATTGGGGTTCACCTTCCCCACAGCAGGTTCAGAGAGGGCTTTGTTATGGTGAGTAGGGAAGTGTCTAGTCTGTAATCATTATGTAAGGGGTGGGGTGGATGTGCAGTACAGGTACTCCATAGGGAAGGTATACACTGACAGCATAAATGGCGTAGTAAAGGACTTAAAAAGGAAGCATTGGTTAAAGGAGCAGAACAGGGGGTGGAGGTTCAGGGCTCCTATGACTGGTATGGCAGGGAGGCAACCCCCCTTTCTTACAGCCCACCTTAATCCTTGTTTGAGGTACGGGAGGGATGGTAAGGTCCCAGCAATGGGTTGGCTTGGGGGACTAAATGGAAAAAAACAGGGGGTTGGCAGAAGCCTCCCAGGTAGATATTGAATGAACATGGAGTTACCTGCACTGTATAATTCTCTCTCCTGAGTATAATCCCAGACATCTAATAATAAAGTTGCAGACTGATTAAACCATATCAAGTGTCTCCTCTCCTTCTTTTAGTATAACCGGACAATTGTCAATGTGTATTTAAAAAGAAAAAAAAAAGAAAAAAAAAGCTATTCCTATTCTGAGCTACCCATGAGTTCAAATAAAGAAATGGTGTACTTTAAAAAGGGAAGCTATTTCTCAGCCAGTGGGCAAAGCACAAAATTTTGTCAATGCTTGTCTTGGAGTGAAGACTGATTTGTACAATGAAAAGATGCCCTTTTATCAACAGAAAATATAAAATTTTATCAATTGGATTGAAGGGCTAAGAGCCATTTTCCAAGAGGATCCTTTGGCAAGTTACTCTAGGGAGCAACAAAGCTCTAAAGGGATACAAACAGTTTAAAAAGTTAATATCCCTATTTGGAGATTTAAGTGGACCTGGATGTGCACCCTTCTCTCAGCTTTGTTTCACCTGTGTAAAGGAGGAAATGTGAGACTTTACTCTGAAAGGCTCAATTTCTACCATTTATAACCTGGCTTTGTTGAAGAAATTTAACAGAAAAAGAAAAAAGCTTTATCTCCATCTCGTCCCCCAAGTACATATTCTTAAACAGTGTTGAACATTAACAACACTTAATGTGCAGAAAGGTGATGTTGTAATACACAAAGACCCTTGTTTGATAACGTTTTAAAAACAAAAAGATAATTATGAGGTGGTCTGATAATGTGTCTAACGAAAGCTGTAAAATTTAAAGAAATTCACCATACTGATCTATGCTGCCTCCCCACTGTACCTGGGTATCATCTAATCAAGAAATCTGGACCCAGTATACATCATAGTAAAGAAAGTGATCACCTGCAGGGGCTGCATTCTTTAAAATGGAATGAAATGTTCCAAATTATGTATTTGAATAGGTTATCTGTAGTAAGTGCTAATGAAAAAATATGAGCAAAAGTTCATAAAAAAATTAAAAATGGAATCACTCTAAGCCTAGTAGAAAACCACATTAGGACTGAGATTTTTCAAGTGCTGTACAGACGTTGACTAGTTAAATCCTCACAACTTTCCTAGGAGAGCAGTTAAGTATTAAAGTACATCCAAGGTGTGGCATTATATCAGTGTAACACATGCCTTCTGGCAGCTTATGCTTACATAATTATGACTGCTTCTCCTATCAACTTCATTCTCGTGAGGACAGACTGAGTATTCAAAAACACACCAAACCATGACAATACTGAACTTTACAAAATGTCATGGAATTGATGGAGTAATCCTACTGGATAACTAGCAACATGAGCTGTCTACCTGGATACCAGGAATATGAAACCATGAACTGAAAAATTAAAATAAACCATAGTCATGCTGAATGGAGATTATGGTGTGATGTACAAGTTTGTAGGTTGTGCCTCAGAGCACACTCAAGATATCTATTTGACTTCGCTGCATGTTTATTATTATTTTCCCATTAACAAAGAGAGAGGAGGAAAAAAAGGTCAACTGGGTAATTTTCACCTCGGGCCATCAACTCTTACATCCAGTCATTAATATCCAGGAAACGCCCCAAGTACTGATCATCAATCATTACATATCATCATACCGGGGAATATCTTACTACACATCTATATTGACATCGTAAGCATCAAATTTCAAATACAATTCTTTGCAATTTTAAAAGTTCTTCTCAGTATCAGGAGGTTCTATGGGTACAGAGAAGTCCACCTGAAGTCCACCTTTGGGCCAAGCTAATATCTTCTGAAATCCAGAAACTGCAATTTAATAACTTCCTATTCTTCTGCAGCTTGAAGACATATTCAGGGCATTTTAAAATATTAATAACAACTTACTGAAGACTGAGGAGGAAATAAATTGTTGGCACCTAGTCAGAGGTTGTCATGTAAACACCAAATATTCTTGAAGTTAGAGTACTTAAAGAACTTAAAAAAAAAAAAAAAAAAAGGCTCCTTACATTAAACGAGGTGCCACTATTCTATTTCTCCTAAAATTATACATCCTCTATGTGGTGGCTCTGTAAAATGTTTCCAGGTTTACTCCTGGGCTCCACAATCCAACTATGAGGAACAGCATTCAAGTGGTCTTAGGGGGTCAATCAAATGAGGTGATTTTCACTGAACACCCAGTATCTTACAAGAATGGCACTAAGGGCCATATTTTTAAATGTATTTAGATGCTTAAAGATATAGAAAGATGCCTCGTGGGATTTTCAGAAACATCTACGTGCGTAACTCTGACTATAAAATTTCTGACTAGCTGCTATTTGTATCTTTAGACAGATAAATACCTTTAAAATCTGCCTTTTAGTATTTTTAAGCAAAGTACAGTTAAAATGTTTCTTTTTTAAAGACTTACAGAAATATTTGTATGGCAATTTGATCACTTCTTCCAGAGCCAATTTTCAGCAACCAAAGTTTGAAAATAGATGATTTAACTAACGAAACCAGATGTATGAGTTGTAACTATAACTGAAAGTTCTGCTCCAAGAAACCTGGATTCATTAGGTTTCCACCATGGATCTGTTATGAAAAAGCATTTAATGCTCAGACAAGACCTTAGTTGCCATTTTTATATACATATTTACAAATGAATAAAAGAAAAATCTACTTTTAGAGGGGAAATTCAAAAAGGCAACAGTATTCATTCATTTCTAAGCGGCTACCAATTTTAGGGAGATATAAAGCCATCTCAAAAAAAAAAGAACACAATGAAAAAACAACCATAAAAACAACCCAAAAAATAAACATGTCATGTATTTACATTATATTCTCCAGAAACTCCTCCATTTTTGCCACAAAGAGTATTTCCACAAACTAAATGGATGCACCTCTGTTTTGTTGAAACTAAAGTCAGACAGAAAGAAACAAAAGCAACAGAGTTCTGAATCTGCTACATTAATTTTGTTGTCATGTTTACTTTGTACCCTAAAATTTAAGAGTTTGCAGTCATACTTTTTATTAAGTTCATGCATAGTTAGTTTATAAAGTGTTAAGTGACTAATAACAATAAACAATGTATTAAATTGTATATCTAGATCCTGGAAAACTATGTTGCAAGCATGCTCAGAAATCTTGCTTCCCAGATAATTATCAACGTTTATTTTATTTGGTTTTAAATGACTCAGAGTGCTGTACAACAGTTCTAGTGGATAACTTTGTCAACCTAAGGAGCTGTTAACCTTAGGAAAAATCATATGGTATGGTTCTGGATCCACATATTAACAGCAAGAAGAGTAACAGATCACCAGTTGACTCAAGTCCACCAAAATCTGCTACTGGCTGGTAATACACCATCACCCTCTTATCCTAGGGCAAACTAGATTTTCCCTCTTGATTATTAATTTTTCCCCATGGTCTCCTCAGGCCTGCACATTCATCAACATCTAGATGGTTTGCAGCTGGATTATAATTCAAAATATAAAGTGCACTCCTGGTAATCTTGAAGTATCTTCCATAAATTGGTCCAATAAAAGATATTACCTCACCCATCTTGTCTCTCAAAAAACCTTCCTAACCTTCAAAATGTCCGATTTTTACAAGCTCGCTTATGGGGGATGCAGAAGAGTAGGAAGATGTATTGTTATGAGATGCTGTGAATTTGCATTCAGTTTTTGTCTTTATTTGTATGACTCATGGAAAGATTCCCATATTATATTGTTTCTTTCTCACTCATATCTCATACAAAGTCAAAATGGAAGCCTCTTGCCAAAAGTGCCTAACTGGTCATCCAGCATATAAATACAGTCAATCATGAGACTTAACACAAAAGGTGCACAGCAATGAATGAATGCCACACTGTGAAGGAAATACATGGCTGGTCCGTATTTCTCCCTTCCACAGACATGATGGTACATCTACACTGTGATAAAAGACCCGTGCCAAGGCGGTGGCTTGGGCTGCAGGGCTAAAAATTGCAGTGTCAAGGCGGTGGCTTGGGCTGCACGGCTAAAAATTGCAGTGTAGATACTTGGGCTTGTGCCTGGGCTCAAAGACCCAGCAAGGGGCAGGGTTTCAGAGTCCAGACAGCAGCCTGAGCTCCTCAGGTCAGCTGTCCCCAGTGCCGCAGGTTTTTTTAATCGCAGCATAGACGTACCCTACAATAACAATTTGAAATACATTGTGTATTAATGATTTGTGTACAGAATGAATCTGAATCAAGGGATTTGCTACATTGCTGCTTCTGACTCATGTTGAGTAAATCTCCTCTTATTATGTTGATTCACAAAATAAGTAGGACTGTGTTTTTGACACCATCTCCTTAGAAAGTGGACTGAAAACTAAGGCATTCAGTCATGAGAGGATGAGGCGAATATTCTCTACAGCGAAACTTCCGGGGCAATTTAATTTGCTATATGATGACAGTACGTTACTCAGAGTTCCAGATCAATGTATCAGAATTTGGTTTTTGTTTTTTTAAGTTAAAAAAAAAGCAGAAAGATTGTTCACGGCTGAATTTTTTTTTAGTTTAATTCTGAGATTTTAAATCTATTAAGCTTTAATTATGGGCTGGGCTGGTAACAATGGCATAAAAATGCAGATGCACAAGACAGCTGAATTAAGGTTACACAGGCAACCTTAATTATGGCATTTCCTAATTTCTGAATGCTTGACTTTACAACCTTAATAATGTTCTTTTCATGTGGCTGTGTGTGGGGGGGATGATTATATTCATTTTAATTTAAAATAAAACAATACAGGCCCTGAGATGATATAACCGGTTCCTGCTGAAACCAGCTCTTTCAATATTAGCATCAGCCTTCGCTAAGCTATCCCTGCCTTTGAAGGTTTAGAACACCTGCTGCTCATATTGAAGCAGTTTTCCACATAGGAGATGGTAAGAATATAAAATAAAAAATACTACTTCATAACCAGTAGAGAAGTGATTCTCAACTTTTTTTTCCATTTGCAGACCCTAAAAAATTTCAAACGGAGGTGCGGACCCCTTTGGAAATCTATTGTCTGTACATATAGTTGAATTCTTTTCAGTCAGTTTTCAGTCAAAGTTTTTTGCAGTTTCCGAAGACAGTCTGTGGACGGCCATGAGTCCACAGGCCACAGGCTGTGAACCACTGAACTAGAGCACTGTCTAGCAGTACAGGCCCTAAATTTCACCTACATACCTCTAGTTTATGTTCTAGTTGGGAAGATGTTCTGGATTCTAAATATTTTAATGAACTGCAGTATACCACAGTTTAGAAGTTTCAGTTAAATTAGTTCTGCAGCTGACATCAGTGATGCTAATGCATCAACAAAGAAATCAACAACACCACTCTCCATGTTAATTTAAAGCTCAATTAGAAACATAGGAAGTCAATATTTGTCAAATAAAGAAATACACAAACCAACCAACTTCCCGCCCCTTGGGACTGAATTCTGCTCTCAGTTGCATGAAGCATAAAAGCAATTGACTTCATCTTTCACTGAAAGGAAAAAATACCCCATTATTAAATAATCCTACGATTGTTTGTACAGTGCTTTGAAAATATAAAGCACTACATAGGTGCTAAATATTAGCCATTTCAGAACACCAGTTCCAAACTTTCCACTGTCCATCCCATCCCTCATGAAACTCATCATTCATGTCCATCAGAAGGCATCTTATTTTCAATAACACCACTCACTTCATTTTTTAATGTTTTTGGATGTGCAGAAGTACTGTTGAGGTTGCCTGGCAACAAGTGAGACATATCAGAAAAAGAGAGAGGGGTCCGGAATGAATGGAATAGAAAAATAGCTGCATCTAGTTTCACTAAGGGAAACTAAGGCCCCCCCCCAAATGTCACCTGCCAATTTGAATTTTGCTCAGTAAAGCAAAGATCCTGCAATCTGTTATGAATGAGGATAGACCCATATACATACAGAGTCCAACTGAAGTAATCAATAGGGCTCCACACGTGCATTCATGTCCACCCACACAGAACAAATTGCAGGATCAGGGCCTAAACTGTTACTTGCCTTAACAGTAACAGCAGTTTGGAATCTTGAAGGCTAGCCCACTAGGAATCATTGTGCATATTACTTCCAGGAGTAACATCAGTATTTAATAGATATCCTGGAGTTTTCACTCCCTGATTTAACAGAAAGGATGCTATGAAGAAGTCTATAGCTTTACAAAATGAAGAGCTGCTACAGTGATTCTGTTTATGACCCGAATGACCAGGACCTTAATCTTCTTTTGGGATGGCTAGGGGAAAATAACCCATTGCTGTTTCAAGGAGATGTATTAATAGGTCTACATACTTGATAGCAAAAAGTAATTGGTTTATAAAATGTTAGTTTCCCACAGCAAAGATCTAAGAATGTATCTTCCTTTTATCTCCACCTCTTTTTTCTTCCTCCATTCCTCTTATGTTTCCAAGGCACCAGATGTTGTAGAAAGAAAAGAAATTTGACCACAAAATTCTGCCCATGTTCTTGCAACATACTCTGAGGTGCTAGGAAGAATGCAAAATGGTCAAAAACCACTTTACTAAACTTAATCATTTTCACATCGCTTCTACCTTCTTACTTTCAACTGTGGTAAAGATAGGATCACTCATCTTTACATAGCACAATGAGATCCTCTGATGAAAGACATTATGTAGGAATTAAGTATTACTTCCAGGGCTGTCCAATGCAGGTAAAGGCAAAACACCGAAGCAATATGGAACATTCTAGATTCTCATAAACCTTAAGTACCAGTAATAAAATAAATAAAGGCAAATAAAGCTTACTGTTTTTAAAAATCAATCTTTTTTGCATCACATGTCTACAATACTTAAAAAAATTTCTAGATATATTATAGGCAAGACTGGTAGCACCACCTATTACTAAGGTTGCCTGACAACTCTTTACTGTAAAACTCTGTTTTCAGTTGCTTGTAACTTTGCCAAACTAATTGTATGGGCTGAAATTTTCTTTCCATGCGGGGTGCTTGCCTCAAGCTGATTTTTTTTTTCTGAAAATTTCAGCCAGAAGAGTTCAGCCATATGAGTTGAGGCTGGAGAAAATATGTTGTTTTTCAATGTTAAAAAAATTCTGGCAACCTTTTCTTTGGAAAGTTCTAGTGCCCCCATGCATTTGAGCTAGGAATTGAAATATGGCAGGATTGGGGTGGTCTTAGTGTGAGGGACGTGCCTTTTGCTGGCCCCATTAAAATCCACCCAAATTTGTCCAAGCTATTAGCTTTTGGGGGAGTGGAGAATCTCGCAGTTTGCACATGCTCAGTTGAGACTTGGTAGAGTTTAACTATTAAAAGCTGAAGATTCCCCCACTGAACATGCTTGACCCTCACACAACTCCTACTGCAGACTGCATATGTGCCATCCCTACAATGTGACTGAGCATGCTCCCACCAGCCAAGACTACAGGGGCAAAGCTGGACTTTCCCTGCAATGGCTGCTATGGGCCAGAATGGGGCTGTTCAGAGAACAGACCAGCCCTTGGAATGATCAGGGTTATGTAGTGAAGGAGATTTGTCTATAGGTAGGGACCTACCAAATTCACAGCCATGAAAAATGCATCACGGACTGTGAAAACTGGTCTCCCACCATGAAATCTGGTCTTTTGTGTGCTTTTACCCTGTATTATACAGATTTCACAGGGGAGACCAGCATTTCTCAAATTGGGGGTCATGACCCAAAAGAGTTGCAGGGGAGTCACAAGGTTTATTTTAGGGACAATCATGGTATTTCCACCCTTACTTCTGCGCTGCCTTCAGAGCTGAGCAGCCGGAGAGCTGCAGCTGTTGGCCAGGCACCCAGCTCTGAGGGCAGCGCCCCGCCAGCAGTGGTGCAGAAGTAAGCATGACAATACCATACCGTGCCACCCTTACTTCTGCTGGAGAATGGCAGCTGCTGGCCGAGGGCCCAGCTCTGCAGGTAACAGTGCAGAAGTAAGGGTGGCAATACCGTACCAGGCCATCCTTACTTCTGCGCTGCTGCTGCTGGCGGCAGCTCTGCCTTCAGAGTTGGGATTCCAGACAGCAGTTGCCGCTCTCCAGCTACCCAACTCTGAAGGCAGCAGTGCATAAGTAAGGGTAGCAATACTGTAACCGCCCCCCCCCCCACCATAACCTTGTGACCCCCCACCACCACAATTCCTTTTTCGGGTCAGGACCCTTACAAATAAAATACCATGAAATTTCAGATTTAAATAGATTTCATGATTTCAGCTATGATTTTTTAAATCCTATGACTGCGAAATTGGTAGGGCCCTAGCTATAGAAGTTGAAAGGTATGTCATGAATGAGGCAGGATTCCTGTGGAAAAAACAGTAGATTATGTACTTAAATGACTATAAAATAATGCATATGCACAATGGGGCCAAATTAAGGTTGCATAGGCAACCTTACTTCTGGAATTTACTAAGTTTTGACTGCTTGACTTCACAACATTAACAATGTTCTTTTAATGTAATTTTTTGGTAATATTTATTTGTGGTATATATTTTTCCTTGATAGTTTGCCTATTCCGAACCAAGTTTCTTCCTTTGAGTCAGCCATCCAAAATGGTCAGGTCTTACAACTCATCAGTTTTACTTTTAAAAAGAAAAAAAGTTATCTATTTTTCTCAAACTATTTTGTTACACTCAGATTTGTCTAGTGAAGCTTTAGCCTTTCCTACCCCAAATTCTGAAAAAATAAACAACTCTTAGAAATAAATGAAAAAAACTCTTTTGTCAATATAATTCAATTGCCCATTCAGCCAAAATTACAAAAATGAGAGTTATTCCCATAAATCAGAACCTCCACAAGGTTGAGCAATATACTTAACATTCTTGCAGCAAGTGAGGCACAAGACATAGGAAACAGTGCACCTAAAACAGACATTGACCTATCGGGATGTTTTTTCAAACCTTAAAAATACCCTCCTGTTGCACAAAATAGATAAAGGGGGCAGGATGTCTAGAAGTCACAATGGACCCAGAGCCAAGTACACTATTCTGATACATAATGGAGGGCAGAACTGGCCCATGGATTCTATTGCCAGCTCTTCCTCCAACCTACTGAGTGACCTTGAGTAATTCACTTATCCTCATTTTACAGGTAAGAAAACAGAAGCACAAAGAGGTTAACACGTATTTTGCATTATAAAGTGCTTTGAGAACCTTACAGATGCTATATTACTAGTATGTATTCACTTTACAGACACAGAAAACAAAAAGTACAACAATTATATATTTAATATGACTAAAGTTTTTTTCAATTAACTGATATTCTGAGACCTATGGCTTTACAGTTAGGGAGTTTTGCTTATATTTTAACAATATTATTACATACTAGATATATATTTGGGTCTTTCCTTAAAATGGCCATAAAGAGTTGAGCTAGAATACAAAATATCTAAAGTTGTTCTACCAATCACTTGATGTAATTAAATTAATTCATGAAATGAATTAAGTAGTTTCATTTTTCCAGAGTAATGACATGGTAAATCAAACTTGGCTAGGATGTTTATTTTTAAACTACTTAAATCAAGGTTAAAAAAAAATAGATATACGCACAGTTTGCTAAACTTACATCATGTATGCAAGTGTCCCATTACACCGTCTATAAAAAAACGAAGGGAAAATAAAAGACCAAGAGGGATAAGAGTAGACCATCGTCCCAGATGCGAACCTAGGAAAGCAGCCTACTGCAATCAAAACCACAACGTTCTACACTAATGTTTTCTATTCAATCTAAACATTTTCTAAAATTTTCTATTTAGAATCCAAATAATCTATTAATAGCTGGAGTACAACATTAAAGTGTATGCGTGTGTATGTGGGGGTGTGGAACCTGTATCTAGGGACAGTATTTGAATCACAATAGTTAAAAAGGCAGTGACAACATCATAAGAATAAATTGTATGGGAAATCCCTTAGCTAGCTATTAGGTTGCTATTCAGGGCTAAATGGGATGTCTCCTGAGAGCATCTGAAGCCTCCGAAGGAAGTATTCCACACCTCTACTGTTCCATTAGCTCAGTGCTCTTGGGAGTCTACAAAGGTGCAGCAGGGACAGATGATTATTTTCTCGTGCCTCGACTAAAAATACAAGCGAACACAGTGACTTATTTAATAACCCTTTGGAGAATACAGTAAACAAAGAGGTAGCTAATCCATCAAGTCACAATCCTAATGCAAGAACATCTTACACAAAGCAGAATACCTGGTCAAGATATGCCACAATTACCTTGTTCAAAAAGCAGAGAATTTTGTCCAGTGGCTACCAAAAATATACCTGTAAGTACTGTTGATTGTAAATAACTATGCCAACGGTAAAGAGCACCCAATTAACTAGGTACTTAGATCTAAAAGCAAAATATGTAACTAATGATTAAAAGGGGGCTGCTATTGTGCATGTATTAAGTTACTAGGTCTCATGTGTGCACCAGCAAGTCAAACCTCAACTATCTGAATAGAACAGGCGATATTGTATTAATCTGGGTAAATGAGGGAATTTTCAATGCAATTAATCCTTATCAGTGGACATGCCCTTGTTTTAGTTACTGAGATTTTTGGATGATTGAGGTTTGACTGTACAATTTATTTATTCTTAGCTCTGCCTCAGTTCTTCATTAGAGATGTGGCCTGCAGAACAACTGGGATAGATAATAAGACAGAAAATATCACAATGCCATTATATAAAGCCAAGATACACCAACACTTTGAATAGTGCATGCAGTTCTGGTCGCCTGCTCTCAAAAAAGATACATTAGAATTAGAAAAGGTGCAGACAAGGGCAACAAAAATGATTAGGGGTATGGAACAGCTTCCACAGGAGGACTGATTAAAAAGACTGGGATTGTTAGAAAGGAGGGATAGGATAGAGATCTACAAAATCACAAATGGAGAAAGAGAATAAAGAAGAGCTATTTACCCCTTCACATAATACATGAACCAGGAGTCACCCAATGAATTTTTTAATAAGCAGCAAGTTTAAAACAAACATAAGCATGTATTTCTTCACACAATGCACAGTCAACCAGTAGAACTTGGTGCCAGAGAACGCTGTGAAGGCCAAAAGTATAACTCGGGTCAAAAAAAAGAGCTAAATAAGTTCACGGAAGATAGGTGCACCAGTGGCTATTAACCAGCACGGTCAGGGATACAATGCCATGCTCTGGGTGTCCCTAAGCCTCTGACTGCCAGATGCTGGGACTGGATGCCAGGGGATGGATCATGTGATAATTGCCCTGTTCTGTTCATTCCCTCTGAAGCACTTGCAATTGATCACTGTTGGAAGAAAGAATACTGGGATAGATGGACCACTGTTCTAACCCACGATGGCTATTCTTATGCTCCCCTAACATACAAAGGCAAGACATGTCTAAAAATAAAGATGGAGATTAATCTCAGCAGGCTCCGCTGCATATTTGACTGCAAGGCATTAAATTATGCTTGCCGCTATCTTCGAGAAATCCTGAAAGGATGCACAAAAATTGAAACCAACACGTTGGTGAGCCTTATGTCAATTTATTCTCTCGTCATCACCAACACTGAATCCACCATAAAGACCAACAGAAATGGTATAATACAATCATATCACCACCCTGAAGTTTGAAACTCCTTGTGTACAGAACAGAGCAACCAATGCAAGAAGCCAAGCCATTCAGATATTTAGTTTGAAGGAGCATACAGTACAGAGATTGTATTGATGAATAAAGCATCTTTGACAGGATCAGCTCACTGGAATTTGAGAAACAGATTTTCTCCTGGGAAAATTCTAGCTGAAATTCTATGTTTGATTAAGGACATAGAGAAAATGGAGTTTCTGCTGAAACATGGAGGGACTCAAAGGGTTATAAAAATCTGAATGCATGGTTTTAAATGTAAAAATGCAACACTCCATGAGGCTGAAAAGCTCAGGAAGAGACCGTACATGAACAAAAGTATTATTTTTTCCAAACAAGAAATGTCAAGAAAACAGCAATTTTAACTGGGAAAACATTTGTGGAAGAGAGAATCAGATTACCCCCTTGTCCGCCCATTTAAAAAAAAAAAAAAAAAAAAAAAAGCTAAGAACATTCATGGTAAGATGCTGATGAGACAGGAATTGAAACCGGGCACTGACTCTGTGCAACAGAAGGAATATAACAAGCAGCATGTTGGTCAAATTCTTGAGGGAACGATAAGAGGCTGGTAGGAGGAATCAAGACATGCTGAAATTTCTTCAGGATAGAGCTTGGGAGGAGATTACACGAAACTCTGGTATGAACAGTGACTCTTTTCTTTAGCTCTATGTTTTGTAGCAGTATTTGATGATACAGCTTTAGATTGTTGTTGTGCAACAGATTAGGAAGAAGACAATATTCTGCTCTACAGTTACATTGCTAAAATTTACTGTCGGGAATTATGGACAGGAGGAAAGATAATTTTGAAAAATAATGTTACGTCCCCTTTAGACCCCGATATTTTCTGAGTATTTTCACTCCAATCAGAGTGTTCAAAAACATGTTTTGAATTAGCTACATTTTTACTGCAGCTGTAGGTGATTTTTTGGTATGGGGAAAGGAAAAGGAGAGATCCTTGGAAAGTCATGAGATACAGACCACTGAAGTTTGTTTTAGTTTTAACCATTGGCCAAAAGTAATTAACAAAAAACAAAAAAAGACACACACAAAGTCAGTTCTAGAACAGTTTGCAATTTATTTTCAGCAGACATTGATCTTTAAGGACTGTTTTATTTTTCCTTTTTGCTTCTCAGATGACATCAGTCATGCTTATTCCACTATTTGTAATCATAATCATTGCCCTCAACGCCCTCTAGAACTCTAACACCAAAGCTCTGTGCTAGATTGAAAACTCCCTATGCATAAGTAAAGAGCTTTAGTGAAATTTAAAACCTCAAAACTGAAGTGACAACAAATGCTATATTTTTGTACAGTCCTCTTAATATGCAATAAAGACCTAATAAATCAAGTTGCTTGGGACATATGTAAATGTAGTTTAAAGGAAGAGATTACCATGGCTGTTTATCAGAAAATTGCAACATTTAAATACAAGCACAAATGTCGAGTTACAAGGCCAGGAACAATAATTCAAGAGACAAACAGTTCTTTACTTGTGACAATACTAACTGGCAGTGTAACTACTGTTTTACCAGAAGGATTCTCCCTCCTCCCCCACCCCCAAATAAATAAATCTGCATAGTCTGCCATCAAAAACGCTGTTATTCTTTCATATGCAACCAAAAATCTAGCCAATTTTCTAAGGGAGAATGAATCACCAAGACAATCAATCTGCAAATAAAACATTCTTTCAAGCAATCTCTCTTTAAAAAAAAACAAAGCCTGAACTTCTCTTCGATAGTGTGCTTTAAAACTAAAGCCTTTACACAGGAGCATGATTCTGATAGAAATAGACAGGACTCTCCATTTATAAGGAACTCTCAAATGTTTGTGTGTCAGCTGTCTGCATGTTAAGGTATGTTAAGTGAATACAAATAAAAAAAATTCAGTTCAGCGTATTTGACCATTCTTAGGGCCCACTGCAGTCAATGAATGGGAGTTCTTCCACTGACTTTAGTGGGCTTTGGATCCAGCCCTTACAGACTTATGTTCATTTCCAAGAGGACATTAGTGTTTGTAGACCAAATTAAGTGACGCACAAGGCAGACGCTATGAAGTATTAGCGCTTCCGGAAGGATGGGCTTGGCATATGGATCATACACTTCTCCTACAAGGAGATTCTCTTGTCCAGCATCTGTAGTCCTTTCAAAGGAAGTCTCCCTCCAACTCAGAATTCAAGAGCCACACAGCAGCTGCTTTCAATGCTAACTTTCTAAGAATATGAAAGACAGTCAGTTGATTTGGACATGAAAGCCTAAAGTCAATGACACGAACAACTTCCCAACTCAGATTGCGACTCAAAGGCTAAATGTAATGTACTTCAAGATCTCCACCAAGAAAGATGAAGGGTACGTCTACACTGGCAGAGTTACATCGCCGGCAGTTACAGCACCGCTCAGAGAGCGCTGAAGGGAAACTGCTGTTGTGTGTGGACACTGTCAGCTGCCCGCGCAATAGTGTGTTCATACTTGTGGCACTTGCAGTGGTATTCGGAGCGGTGCACTCTGGGCAGCTTCCCACAGAGCACTTCTTTCTCTTCTGCTGTTAAGAGTTGTCAGAAGGCAGAGGGGGTCGCCGGGCATCCTGGGTCCTGTCCGAATGCCCAGTGAGGCATTGCTTTGCATCCCAGCTACCCACGTGCTTCTGTCCGCATTTGGCACCCTCTTTCTTTGATTTGTGTACTGTGCGTTCTGCCTCTTCAGTCTGCAGGAATGGATCCCGCACTGTTGACCAATATGCTGCTCGCTCTTGTCACAAGTGGCAGTGGAGTTATTCCTTAAACTACAAAGGCAAGAGGAGTTCGACATTGATTTCACCACACATAGGAGTTATGACATGCCTGTGGCGTTCACGGAGGTGCTGACCACAGTGGCTGCTTTTGGGCTTGGGAAACAAGCACTGAGTGGTGGGATCACATCGTCATGCACGTCTGGGATGACAAGCAGTGGCTTTCCTCATCCGAAAGTTCTGCAGCCACATTCATGGGACTGTGTGATGAGCTCGCCCCAGTCCTGCGGCATAAGGACCTGAGAATGAGAGCTGCCTTGTCGTTGGAGAAGCACATGGCGATTCCACCGTGGAAGCTGGCTACTCCAGACTGCTACCGATTGGTCGCAAAACCAGTTCGGCATGAGAAAGTCGACTGTTGGAACCATGTTGACAAAAGCATGCAGGGCCATTAATCACATCCTGCTCCGAAAGACCATGACTCTGGGCAACATGCGTGACATTGTGGATGGCTTTGCACAAATGGGATCCCCTAACTGCAGAGGGATGATAGATGGCACGCATATTCCAATTCTGGCACCAGACCACCTAGCCACTGAGTACATTAATCAGACGGGGTATTTCTCTATGGTTCTCTAGGCGCTTGTGGATCACTGTGGGCATTTCACGGACATTAGCACAGGCTGCTCCAGAAAGGTGTATGATGCACGCATGTTTTGAAACACTGGCCTGCTCTGGAAGCTGCAAGCAGGGACTTTCTTCCCAGACTAGAAGATCAATGTAGGGGGAAGTTAATGCCATGGCTTATGATGCCATACACGGACCACCTTGACAGCAGCAAAGAGCGGTTCAACAGGCTGAGCAAGTGCAGAATGACTGTTGAATGTGCCTTTGGCCGTTTAAAGGCTCGCTGGTGCTGCCTATATGGGAGGCGGGCCATGGCCGATGACAATATTCCTATGCTTATGGCCGCGTGCTGTATGCTACGTAATATTTATGAAGGGAAGGGTGAAAGCTTCACTCAGGGCTGGACTACTGAGGCTCAGTGCCTGGAGACTGAATTTGAACATCCAGAGACCAGGGCTATTAGAGGGGCACAGCACGGGGCCATAAGGATCAGAGATGCATTGAGGCAGCAATTTGAAGCTGAAATCCACTAATATTTGTTGCTATGCGTGGGAGTGCAGTGCTTGTAATGCTAGGAGGTGATAGTGCATTGTCTGCACCGATCACAATTAAGGTTTAAGAAAACTGTCTGTTGCTTTGCAGGGCTTTGTTTGCTTTCAATTAATAGAATAAAGATTGTTTGCAAAACAAAACAATTCTTTTATTAAAAAAACAACCACCGGAGGAGAGAGAAACAAAAACAAAACAAAAACACATCAGCACTGCGTGAGATGGGAGAAAAGAAGGTCCCAGGAGGAGATGGGGTCCCAGGACGGTTAAAGATTTATGTACGTCCAGGCATCATATGCAACCTTATCCTTTGGAGTACAGTGCAACGGGTACTGTACTTCAGCAGGGCTAAACTGCAGAGGAATTGGTGTTGAGCGCAGTGGGTTGGTGGCGTCTGGGGCACATGAGAAAGAGTTTTGTGACAGCAGCTGCAGGAGAGAGCGAGGACGGAGCTGCTCAAATTTGTAGTGCTAGTAATGCCTTAATGCCTAGAGTGTGTCCGCTTGGCGCTCCATAACTTTTAAAAACCGCTCTGTGGCTTCATTCTGGCATGTCGCGTTCTCCTTTCGGTCCCTCTTCTCGCTGTCCCGCCGCTCCTTCAATTCTTGATTTTCGGCCGCAGAGTGCAGAAAGTCCTCTTTAGTTCTTCATGGCCGCTTTCTAATTCCGCGCAGCCGTTCAGCTGGCGATAACAAAGAGGGAGGCTGGGCTCCCAAGGTCATATCTGTGAAGCCAAAAATGTAACATTTTACATAAGCAGTATTGTTTGCAACACACAGACCACTGACTCAGTGATTTAAAACACAGCCACTATTCACATGCCTGTCACCAACTGGCCCAGGTAAGCACACATGAGCCACAAGACTCCCAAAATGGTGAGTAACCGCAGAGGCAGAAGAACTCAGTGTTCCAGGACCGTACTGTACACCGGGCATGTGGCTCTTGGGAAGAGCTAGTACTGTGGGTGGGGGGGCTTTATAATCATTACTGTCCCCACATTTTCCACAGGCTATGATCATTATCGAAGATATCTCGCTGCTGAGGTGAGCAGGAAATCAAGGGAGGGTCTTTTCCAAGACTGCGGCTTCCACCCTGGCCCTTATGCAGCTCGCCTGTGAGCGGCAATGGTTCCCTCCCCCGCCGCCAGCACCACCAGTGATGGCAGAGTGGCGCAGGAAAGTTACCCTTAGTGGGGCAAGAAACAAAGCAGCTCTGCCAAAGAACCTGTGGCAGCAGATTGCCCAGTATCGCCATGAGAGTTTTGTGGAGATCTCTGAGGCAGATTCCCGTGAAGTGCGGAAGTCAATCAACACCCTGTTCCGCTGCTCAGACTAGGCATGTGGTGGTACGCGCATCATACAGACACAAGCCTGCTTTCTGTAATCCTCCTGCCCCCAACAACTCGCTTCAGTGATTCCCAAAAATCAAAGCCACTTACCAGGGGCCTCCTTTCCTGTTTGTGCTTCGCCAAGCTCCAACAGCTGTGAGTGGCTAGCCTCCTCCAGGGTAGAGAAGAGCTCCTGGCTGCATGCATCTCTGAGCTCCAAGTCGTCCTCTGCCTCTGGGTCTCCCTCTCCCTCCACATCCTTGTCCAAGATTTCCTCCTCATGCCTTGGTCCACTCTCGAGTGGCAAGCGAGCCACCGAAGTATCCACAGTGGCCTTCGCAGTGGAGATGAGGTCGCCACCAAATATTGCATCCAGCTCTTTGTAGAATGGGCAGCTTGTGGGCGCAGCACTGGAGCGGTGGTTTGCCTCCTGCACCTTGTGGTAGGCATTCCGCAGCTACTTCACTTTGACCATGCACTGCAGTGTGTCCCGGTCATGGCCCCTTTCTGTCATGCATCATGGAAATCTGTCCAAGGGTATCATAATTCCTAGGGCTGGAGCACAGCTGGGACTGGACAGTCTCTTCCCCCCCAATGCTGATGAAGTCAAGCAGCTCGGCATTGCTCCAAGCAGGGGATTGCCTGATACGTGGAGCAGGCATGGTCACCTGGAAAGATGCGCTGTGACCACTGCATGTGTGACTAACTTTCAAAATTCCCAAGGAATTTAAGGGGTGGGGCTGGTGGTTGGTCACCTGAGGGCACGGCAGTAGAGTTCAAACCAATGACCAGAGAGGCAAGAACAGGCATTGTGGGACACCTCCCGGAGACCAACTGCAGTGCTGCAATTGACCAGGATGTCTACACTGGCACCGCGGCGCTGTAGCCCCAATGCAGAAAGCTGTACGCCTTTCATCAGGGTGGTTTTGCGCACTAAGTGGCTTGGCTGTGTGTACACTTTGGGAGTTATACCGCAGAAAGCTGCTTTACTGCATGGAAACTTGCCAAGGTAGACAAAGCCAAAGAGACAAGACTGAGTTTTGCTGTCTCTTTAAAAGGATGATTTTTTTCACCCCTTCTAGAAATTAAAATGTTTTCCATAAAAAGTTCACCTTAACACAACATTCAGGTTCTTAACAACTGAGTTTTTTATTTTATCAGATATAATTGTCTTCCATCAGACTGAAAAAAATTGGAGACGGCAATGTTTAGCTTTTATAAACAGTGTTGCGTCCATCGCAAGACACATGCAGGACCGAGTTTTAATCACAATATCTACTCAACTGATACACTGCCAGTTTATTATTATACAAGTAACCTTATCGAAAGACAACCATGTTTATTTTTAAGAAAAGATTTATAATACAATAAACTGAAATAAATTCTTCCTCCCCTATTGATTCACCCCTTATCTCACATTCCACAACATAACCCCCCAGCCCCCAATCAAAATCCATGACTAATTGTTCAGCTGGAAAGAGAGTTTTGAAGATTCTTCAAGAAAACCCCACAGTCTCAAACACAAACACAGAGTTTGCAGGCTATTTCCCCTAAATGGCTCAAAAAATGAACAATTTGTGAGTCTTTCTTGGCCACCAGAAAAAACTTGTTTCTGTTGTTAGTAGGAAGGAATCTACTAAAGTCACTTTATGTTTCCTGGCAATGCACTGACAAGACCATTCTGAAAAAATCATTCTTGTACACAGTCTGAAACAAATAGTGAAGACAGAGGAACAATGTTTGTATGTGTAATATCCTATCTGTAAGGAAGATTTCCCTCCTCCTTCTAAATAACTTAGTTATAATTGTTATATTCTTTCCCTTTGTCTTGGTTTATTATTTTTAAATCGCAAAATAAACCAAGACCAACATTTAGAAAACAAAATCACAATAATTCTTATATATCAACTGTTCAAAAATGCATTTCAAAGGATAGGTTTGGAGAATTAGTTAAAGACTGCATATGCTGGGGAGCTGGGTGGTTGAGAGGAATCGGTATTGTGGACCAATTTACTTGTAAGATCACTTGTTTGAATCCAATCTGGGTTGACAGTGACTATGTAGTTTTCACTCTGTCATTCACTGGCTTATGTGAAATGATTGCGGTCTAGTGGACCAGTGTACAAACAGGGATTAAATTGTATGTCAGACAGTATCTCCACATTCCCTCAAACTATTTTAAAATTGGGTGTGGGGAAGAGGACAAAAAGAGAAAGTTCCAAAACTTTAGGGGATTGGATAGGTTTATAATCCAGATTTAATTTTGAAAAAAATTGCAGCGAGGAACTTGTACATAATCTGTCCGACAGCCTTGAAAACTAAGCTATTCAATTCTGTGAAACAGAATCATAGAAATGTAGTGCTGGGAGGGACCTCAAGAGGTCATCTAGTCTGTCCCCCCATGCCGAGGAAGGACCAGGTACACCCAGACTATCCATGACAGGTGTTTGTCTGACCTGTTCTTAAAAACCTTCAACAACCGGGAACCCACAACCTCCCTTGGAAACCTATTCCAGCGTTTATCTACCTTTATAGTTGGAAATTTTTTCTGAATATCTCACCTTAATCTCCCTTGCTGTAGATTAAGCCCATTACTCCTACCTTCAGTGGAAAGGGAAAACAGTCGATCACCACACTCATTATAACAGCCCTTAACATAATTGAAGACTTATCAGGTTCCCCTTCGGTCTTCTTTTAGCAAGACAAAACATGCCCAGTTTTTTTAACCTTTCATCATAGGTCATGTTTTCTAAACTTTTATCATTTTTGTAGCTCTCCTCTGAATTCTGTCCACATCTTCCTTAAAGTGTGGTGCCTAAGAACTGGACATAGTACTCCAGCTGAGGGCTCATTAGTGTGGAGTAGAGAGGACCAATTACATCCTGTGTCTTATGTATGACACTCCTGTTAATACACCCCAGAATATTAGCCTTTTTTGCAAGTGCATCACATTGTTGACTCATATTCAATTTCTAGTCCACTGTAACCCCCAGTTCCTATACAGCAATACTATTGCCTAGCCAGTTATTCACCATTTTTGTATTTGTGCATTTGATTTTTCCTTCCTAAGTGTAGTACCTTGTCTTTACTGAATATCATCTTGTTGATTTCAGACCAATTCTCCAATTTGTCAACTTTATTTTGAATTCTGGTCACAGAATCACAGATTCATAGAAATGCATTGCTGGAAAGAACCTTGAAGGGTAAGCTAGTCCAGCCCCCTGCACTGAGGCGGGACCAAGTATACCTAGACCATCTCTGACAGGTGTTTGTCTAACCTGTTCTTAAAAACCTCTAATGGACAGCAAATCCACCACCTTCCTTGGAAGCCTATAAGGGCAGTTATGCTCTGGAATAGTTGGCAAGTTTTCCTAATATCTAACCTAAATCTATCTTGCTGCAGATTAAACCCATTACTTTTGTCCTACCTGCAGTGGGCACCGAAAACAACTGATCACTGTCCTTTTTCAAACACCTCTAATCCTGTCCTCCAAAGTGCTTGCCACCCTTTCCAGATGGCATCATCTGCAAATTTTATAAGCACACTCTCCACTCCGTTATCTCAGTCCTTAATGAAAATGTTGAATGGTACCAATACCAGAGACAAGGCAGACCCCAGTGGGACACCACTAGATATGTTCTCCCAGTTTGACAATGAACCACTAATAACTACTTCTTGAGTATGGTTTTCCAATCAGCTGTGTCTCCACCTTATCATAAAATTTCATCTAGACCACATTTCCCTAGTTTGCTTATGATACTGTCATGTGAGACTGTGTCAAAAGCCCTACTAAAAATCAAAATATGTATCATATCTGCTGTTTCCCACGTTCACTAGGCCAGTTTCTCCTATTATTTTTAATCAATAATTTGCATTTTTATCAAGCTTTACATAAAGTGCTTTAAAATATTAGTAAACTAAGCATGAGGTATTTAAGAATTATCCCCATATATATTATGGGGAAACTGAGGCACAGACGAGCTACTTGATCTATCACGGTCTTGCAGTAAGGCTAACTGAGCCAGAAATACAACCCAAGGCTACTAATTAGAAAGCCATCTTTCCCTTATGTCACTTTTCCCAGTTGATTTCCTGTGTCTTTTTTTCAACACCTGATTTCCAGCATTTTCATTTCTGTTGAACTATTTCAACCTCTCCTCTTTTTAATAAGGATTTTCCAAATTGCCCATTCCCCGTTTATTCCTCCCTTTCTGAAGTGACCCTCCCTCCAGAGCCTGTCAACCTAAGCTGTCAGCAAAACACCATTTTTTTAACCCCTAAATCAACCCCTCCTTCTGTCTGCCCTTGTCATCTCCTCCATTCAGTTTGCTCCCTCCTGTTTCATTGAGGCTGATATATTGAATCCTGCACATAATACTTCCAAAGGAGGAGCAAAGTCAAAGAGAGAAGGATCATATCAGTTTCACTTTATTACTAGTTGGTGGAAAAATGCAACATGCAGCAGCACAGACCTGCTCCTTTGCAGTATTCTTATGAAAATACAGTTTCAAAATATTAAGGAGGGAGGGAAGGGAAGTCACAGGCTTCCTGCTATTACGTGCCAATTTTAAACCCTTACTACATCACAATGGGCCCCATTGTTGGCAGTCTTGTGGAGGCACAAAGGATTTGGTTGGGATGGTGTCTGAACTATCTTTAAAGATGGCTTCTCCTAGTCATGGATGAGGCACAGTGGAAAGGCAGCATGGGGAAGCTTGTACTCCCAGTGCCCATGCTGTAACTGCTGTGTAGATATGCCAATCCATGGGGGGGGGGGGGGAGAATAGCTCAGTGGTTTGAGCATTGGCCTGCTAAACCCAGGGTTGTGAGCTCAATCCTTGAGGGGGGCCATTTAGGGATCTGAGGCAAAAATCTGTCTGGGGATTGGTCCTGCTTTGAGCAGGGGGTTGGACTAGATGACCTCCTGAGGTCCCTTCCAACCCTGATATTCTATGAGCTCTGGACTTATAGAAAGTATTAGTTAAGAATTCCAAGCACTTACGCCAATGCGAAACACTTTCTATTATAGACCATGTCCTGCTTCCCCAATAACACAGAAGTTGTTCACCCATACCTCAATGCTTTATCTCCCTCACAAAAGGAAAACATTTTTTCTGTTCACAACCATAACTTATAAGATCTATGTTTGATTTTTTGAAGCAGTCTTTGCTGTAGTCACCCAGTTAAAAAACTTTAACCACCCTCAAAAATTCACCTCAATACAGTTAACAATAAACATCTTAATTACTTGGAAAACCCTCACCGTTCCTCAAATAACTAATTAGCTAAAACAATCAAGAATTTGAATTCCACAAGGACAATTTTCTAGTTTGGTGAAAAAACAAAATTATATATATATATATATTATATATTTTTCACCTAGTTAAGTAGGCAAAAGATTTCTAGAATCTGAAAAGAAACCAGAGTATCACATAGGACTCAAGGCCAAGTTCAGATGAGTGCTCAGATACAATTGCCTTTGATATACAATAGTGGTTTTCAATCTTTTTTCATTTGCGGACCCCTAAAACATTGCAAATGGAGGTGCAGACCCCTTTGGAAATGTTAGACCGTTTGTGGACCCTCAGGTTGAAGACCACAAATATAGAGTAAAGGCAGAATACAAAAATTGCTGCAGTAAACTAGCACACTTAGCACTGGAAGTTTAATTAGCAGAAATTAAAAATATCTGACCAACAAAGAAAAAACTTGCACCACCAAGATACCTACTTCATATATTTTGAAAGCACATGAGGTGTCTTTGACAAGATGTACTTTCTTTCTGCTTGTAACACATGATCACAGAGGTGACCAAATCAAGGACATCCAAGTTTTCAACAGTACTAACAACCTGGATTTCTTGTAAGCCACACAGTTAACCTGCATCACTGGAAAAGATTAAAAACCACATCCATACTAGACAGTTGAAGGGCTTCCAATGGTTACACTAATGAATAACTCCTCACTTACAATGTATTACAGAATTTACAAACAACCTATAATAAGAATAAGTGCCAAACTGGGTGAGACCAAAGGTCCATCCAACCCAATATCCTGTCTCCAATGGTGGCCAGTACCAGAGCTTCAGGGGGAACGTATAAAACAGGACCGCTGGAGCGATCCACCCCATCTTCTACTCCTAGCTGGCCGAGGTTTAGGGTTGCACTAAGCATGGGATTGCATCCCTGACCATCTTGGCTAATAGCCATTGATGGACCAGACATCCACGAACTTATCCAGCTCTTTTTTGAACCCAGTTATACTTTTGATCAGCACTACATCCCAAGGCAATGAGTTCCACAAGTCATTAATCACATCTATTTATTTTGTTGTTGTATATCTGACTGAGTTTATCCTTGACTTTTTCTAATGGGATTGGTATGATAAACAAGAAAAATTAATTTTTAATTTACCAGGCGAGAAAACTAAATCCCTACTTCTTATATATTGAAAATCTGGCAAGGAATCAAGTGGGTAGGTTGCAGGGGGATGGACAAGAAAGAAGGTAGGTGTAGGGAGCAATTAACTCACTTTAAGAAAAATGGGAAGAGTTTAAGGAACTAGTGTATAATCTGCAAGGTTCTCACCATGCTTAAACATATCTTTCCTCCTAACATTTGAAGGGTAAGTTATGATTTATTTATTCTTCTGGTAGCAATTAAAAAACTTAGATGCCACACGACATGCTTTTCACACATTCTGTATGCTTTTCTACTGTGGTTTCCATGTAACTAAACATCCCAACACTTATTAGTGATAGAGGGAATGTATGAAGGCAATGTGTCACTCATTACTCACTAGCAACATCTCATTTGCAACCATTAATATCTTTAGTAGATTTAATCTGTGTCGGTTTTATGGGCCAATTTCTGAAAGATACCCATTAATGTCAATGGAAGTTGCAAATGCTGAGTATTGCAGATGCTTAGCAATTCTCAGCATCTGATCCTACATCAGGGTCAAATCCTACAATCCTCCACCCGCGACTAGCCAAATTAAATTAATGAAGATTACTCGCATGAGTAAGATTTTGCAGGATTTGGCCCTTAGGCAGAGAATGTTGTCTTGGGCAAAGAGAAAATATTCTTTAGAAATAGCAGCTAAAAGGTCATAGTGTAAGATGTTATTTATTGTCAATCAGTCTAAACTTTCTTCCAAGAGAACGTGTACCTTATGCTGAACTAGTGTTTGGGGATTAGGAGGAAGTATCGTCCAGATTCTTTGGCTGGATGTTTAGCTCAGACGTTCTTACTGAAGAATTATCTACTGAAAAACCAACTCATCCTCTGAGACAGAAGATTCAAATACTAAATGATGTTGTCTGAAAGTCAAAATATCACACAATTGAAAAATATATTATGTTTGGAAAAAAGTATAATGAGGATACAACGCAATCTAACAAAAAGATGCTGGGCTTTGAAATTCCAATGCCCAGAAATTAAGTTGGAATCGTTGTAATTCTAAGAGCACACACCTTTCTCAAGCAGAGATTGTCTGCAAGCATAAAGGATTCCTCCTGGCTTTTGTTTATCTCCCCTCAATAGGATTAAGTGAAAAATTAGAAAACAAAAACCTCTCTCGACCAAAAGGTTCAGTTCTGGGTTGCTGTTTTTTTTGTCCAGTTAATGGTACAGAAGACTTATTATTATTATTAACAACTTGATATAGCATTGAGATAAAGCTGCAAAGTTGTTTTAACTATATGTAAAGTTAAAAACTAAACTATTGATAAGAATGACTTTTTATGCCTAATACTTTCCTCACCAATACTGCCAAATAATTTCACAGATATGAATAAGTGTAAACACAGAAAGCTTTAAGCAACATGATTTAACACACACAGGAAGAGAAAAGAAAATCCAACCCAGAATTCCAAAACTCACAAACCAGAGTATACAATGAAGATACTGAAACATAAGCTCCTTGTTCAAAATAAAGAAGACTGCATTTGTTTTGTACTTTAGAATTTAACAAGAGAAAATGTTTACAGCAGCATGAATCAATGTGCTACAGTAGAGGTAAATCAGTGTCAGCCATGTTATGAAAGTAACTGCAGCGGAAAAAAAAATATTAGTCTTAATCAAGTCTGGTACACAGAGCCTTGATAAAATCATTGTATAGCAATGTCACTTATTTATTACTAGTGTCCGACTTCTTCCAGATAAACTGCACATAACAACATTGATTATTCCCATCTAAACATACACAGCTAAATTCTCAAAGTCATAACATTAAGAAGGAAATATACTGGATATAACACAAAAGCAACCACTATTGTATGGTACACACATCCTAAGGTATGGAGTGAAAAAGATGAATGCACTTACTCAGCATTAAATCCATTCACATGTAAGATCCTCATCTGTTTGACTATTGTGCTTTTACCAGATTCACCAGCACCTAGAAAATGAAAGTAAATCAGTTTCAGAAGGAAGCATGAGTGATGCAGGGGCACATAAGAATCTTCTCTTCAGGAGCAAAATCCAAAAAATTTGGATTACTCAGTACAAGAGTGAAAAGTGAAAGAAAAAAGTAACTGCCATAGGAAACTGCAGACATGGCTAAAAATAAATGCCCAGTTCCAGTCATGTGTCAGAGCTGAAACTTGGAAGATTTCACCGTCCATTATTTCTAGCGTCAATGTTAAAAGCAGGCTGGCGGTTTGGAGGAAGAGACAGGGGCAACTTTAAGATTTCGGGGAGGTGGGAGGGGAGAGGAAGAGAAGGGGGAAAAAACTGACAAGTTTGAATCTTCTCATTTGATCACCACTTTCTGGTGGAGAGAAAGGTCGAGTCAATGAAATCCATGTGAAGCAAAATCATTTTTCAGTTAGATCCTCAAAATCCTTGAGCCTTAAATGTAGCTCCTGTCATACAAACACTGAAACTTAACTACTCAATATGCAAGATACGGACATTGTCATCTGAATAAGGAAAGCAGTCCCTCTGACCCCTCCACCCACACATCTGCAGAAAAGCTCCCTCCTCCTACCCCAGGCTGCATCCTGTAAACAGCCTCCCCTATTCTCTCCACATGCTCCAAACCACTCTCACACACACACACACACACTCTATGGGCTGCAGAGAAAGCCCTCTCCAATCTGCATCCTGTAAGCAGCCCTTCTTGTCTTCTCCCACCCCCACACACACCATGAACTAAAGAGAAAGCCCCCTCACTTTAGTCAGGTTCCCATAAGCAGTACCTTTCTGGTTTTCCCCCACCCTACACACTGAACCTAGGCTGTGGAGAAAGCCCCCTTTCTCCCGTTCCAGTCTGCACATTGTACCCACTCCTCCTGCATACTAAAGGGCTTCAGCAACAAAACCCAATTGAGCCATCCACATTCAGATCGGTGGCTCTCTGTGCAAAGCAGACAGACATTTTTTGCAGAGTAAAACCCCTTGGCCTAGCGAATTATACACACAGATGCTCTCTTTAGCATCCTTTGGCTGCTTGTTTTCCCCTGCCATAAGCCTGGGTCTCACTAAGAGAAAGTGCACAAAGACCTTTGCAGGATGGGTTCATGGAAGCACAGTTTGTGTTTCTAGGATGCCAGGCCTTCCCTAGCACACACTGACAGCACAAGCCTCCATTTTGAGTCTCACGTTCAAAACTGCATTTTAGTAGTTACATTTCAAAATTTATTTTCTGACAGAGACACTCACCTCTGCCTTCCACCATAAAAACTGGATTTTTTTCCCCACCCAAGTCCTTAATAGCCCTGCCCTCCTTCCAAACAAGCCTCTTTGGACATTTTGCTGCCCAGATGCCAAAATCTTACACCTCTTTTCTCCCTTTTTCACTAGTTAAGAATATTTTCTGTCCCTAATTTTGCATCTAGGCAACCACCATATGCCCCCACCAACAAAAAGCAACCATGCCATCTGATAAGACAGGGAGCAAAACCAATCAAAACCATGAACATTCCCAGTTAAAGCAGAAACTGGGTCTTCTCCACAACTGGAAATAACCTGTGTATTGCGGTGAATGTTGCATCTGCTGAAATACATACATACATACATACATACATACATACATACATACATACATACATACATACACACACACAGAGTAATTAATAACAGAATTTCAACTCTAATGCTGAATTTCCTAATGATTGCCTCAGACAGATTTTAACTTCCAGTTTCTTAATTTCCTTTCCTAGTTTTTGTTTTGTTTTGTTTTTAAAGAGTAAAAACAGAGTATAAAATGTGTAATTGACATTCCATGGAGTTAGAGGCTTCTTTGGACCAGACAGAACATCAGTGGACCAAGTTGAAGCTTTATATATTGCTCTGAATTAGCCCATTCCTAAAATGTGTAGCTCATTATGGAGCAACAGGGACACATAAAGGCCCCAGTAGTGTGAACGCTTACATATGTGCTTAACTTTACCACCATGGGTAGTCCTACTGATTTCAGGGAGAGTACTCATGATAGTAAAGGTAACCGTATATAGGTTTGCTGGACTGGTGCCTAAGAACAGTATTATCAATCCATCAAATGGAATGGAATGTATTTAGGTACTCTGTATTATTCTTAATATTTTCTCAACATACTGTTGTTATTATAATGTTTTACACTTAGAGTTTCTCATTTATAGATTTCAAGTGCTCTACAAAAGTGGATAAGCATAAGACAATAATACACAGATACAGGCATTTTACCATTAAGATGTGTGTGTTATGGATTTCACATAAATACATGACAGCTACTGTTTTAAACCTCAACATCTGGGTCATTCACATTTAAACACCCATGAAGAGGCCTTATAACTATTATAAAGAGCCTACAAGTTTTCATTTATAGATATCTGAGCCATTTTTTTTGTTACCAAAGACAAAAAAAAGCACATCACAACCAAATGTCTTCTATTTTTTGAAATCTTGTCACTTACTTACACAAACTAATTTGATAAATATTGATAATTTTTGATAAATATTTGATAAAGAAAATCCTATATAACAGTCAGTCTCCTGAATCTCTGGCTGAAATTTCCCCCAGACTGAAAGCCAAATTGTACTGAAAAGAGGGATCTTCTATGGGAATGTTGACAGACCCTTAAGCATAGTGGATGCTACAATAATTCTTCTGCTTATTTCTCCATTTACGCCAAACCTTTTTTCTTCTTCTAAATCCGCACTTTAAAGATTTTACTCATGAGGATATCCAAGTCTGCACCCTTCCTCCCACAAAAATTAAGATGTCATTTCATAACAGAACTGATTCAGTTTTACCAAGGGCCAACCTCTCCTCCACACAAAAAGAAACCCTTAATACATTCACAACCAATACACTCTACAGTGACTGAATTTGCTAACATCTCATATTTACATCTCATTTTAAAAACATTTCAGAACAATATGCCTGCCCCGGGTACATTTTTTTGTTAATATTTTTATTGTAATTTTGGGGCTTTCACCACTTTATAAACCTAAACCTGTATTTCTAATTGTATCTGCTCAAAAATACCACATATGCAAATAATCCAGTCTTAGATGTTAAAAATTTTTATTATATATATATATATATATAATAAAAAATTTTAACATCTAAGATTGGATTATATATATAAAACCAAGCCATAAATGCTCCCCAGAACACATAACATTTAACTAGATTTGCAACAACAACAAAAAATAATAATGGTAACAAACATGACAGAGGAGAGAGTACATGTCCATGACCCTTTTAAAAACAGCCTGTTTCCCACCACAACCCTGACATTACACTTCACAGCTTCCCCACCACAGATATTCACACATACCCAATCCCTTTCCTTGTTCCCCTCAAGGATTAGCATCCCTTCCCCAACCACTTCCCCATCCTCTTTTCCAACACAGTATCCCCCTTCTTAAAAATCCATTTCCCCATCTCTCTCCTCCACAGCCTGGCTGTAAGGTGCATTTCCCTGTTCCCATCCCCTATTTCAAAAAGGGGGAGTTCCTCCAGATCTCCCTTCCCCTCCAACACCCCGAAAAGCCCATTTAATTCCTCCTTCCCTCAACAGTAAGTGGGATCAGTGAGTCGCCCTGTAGACATGCTCACCCCTGAATAACTGCTTCCCCCACCCTTGAGCACCCCACTCCCTGTGCCCTCCCTTACCTATTAGGAGGAGCCTGGGTAGGCCCTGAAGATTTACTAGCTCTTTCTGAACAGCTGTTTTGCCCACATCTCCCTCTAGGCTCAAAGCCCCGATCTTTCCCAGCCCCCAACACCCTTACCTAGACCTATTTATTTTCCCATAGCTGCTTTCCTCCAGACTCCCTCTCTCACCCCCAACTGCTTTCCTGCACCTGGCACCCCTTTACACAGGGTCAGGTCGTCAGGGCCCAATGAGCATCCCTACAGACCCACTTGTACTGTGAGCTTTCCCCAAGGCCTCCTCCAGTCCCTCATTACCCGCAAGAGCCCTTATCTGCTTCTCCCCCTTTCCCTCAACCCAGCCCACTCTTCTCACTGGCTCCCCCAATGGATGGTGCTATAGACCTGTTTCTCCCAGGTCCCCCAAGCCTTCCCCTTTACTCAGTGAAACTGTGTGGCCCTAGAGACCTACTTCCCACAACACCCCCTCCTCCTGGCTAGGGCCACCCCACCTTCCCCAGTGAGAGTAGCCTAGACCTTCCTCCCAGCCACTCTCTCCCCTAACTCCAGAGAAAAGAGCCAATGGGTGGGCCCAACACACCTACTTCCCCGGGGCAAGGCCCCTGTCCCCTCAGCCCCCACCCCCAGAGCAGCCGGTGCATGGTCCAAGTCCTACAGACCTGCTCCTCCAAGCCCCCCCCCCACCCCATAAGAGCAGTCGGTGTGTGGCCCTACAGACCTGCTTCCCCAAGCCCCTGTCTCCCCAACCCCCATCACCCTGTAAGAGCAGCCGGTGCGTGGCCCTACAGACCTGCTCCCCCAGGCCCCTGTCTCCCCAGCCCCCCTCACCGTGTAAGAACAGCCGGTGCGTGGCCCTACAGATCTGCTCCCCCAGGCCCTGTCTCCCCAGGGCCCCCCTCACCGTGTAAGACCAGCTGATACGTGGCCCTACAGGCCCCTGCCTCCCCAGCCCCCCACCCCCCACCCAATAAGAGCGGCCAGTGCGTGGCCCTACAGCCCTGATCCCCCAGGCGCGTCTCCCCAGGGCCCCCCTTACCCAATAAGAGCAGCCGGTGCGTGGCCCTATAGACCTGCTTGTCCTTCTGCAGCTGCTTCTCGATTTTCTTGTTGGCTTCTCGCTGCGCCTTCTCCTCGTTGCGCTGATCCTCGGTCTTGCTGTTCCCTAAACAGCCCATCTTGGGGAGGGGGCGGCCGGGGGGTCCAGGGGAAGGGAGCAGGAGGCGGCCGGGGCGGCTGGGGGGAGGGAGGGAAGGGAGGGAGACACTCTCCCGGGCTCCCTTCTTCTTCCTCCTCCTCCTCCCCCCCCTTTACTCGCTGCTGTGGCTGCCGCTGCCCAGAGACATGGAGAGAGCGGAGCCAGCCAAGGGGGGGCCGATGGCGATGACTTTGCTGCTGCTCAACCGGGCCTCCTCCCCAGCAGCTGCAGCTGCTCCTAACCCTCCCTCCCAGAACCACTCCGATCCCCTCAATGCACCTTTCCCGAGGGGAAAAAAATAGGGGATCTCCGCACCCCTGGCTGGATCTCCGCTTAGTTCGGGTTTAAAAAAAAATCACCCCCGTTTCCCCTCCACACACACGAATCCAGTTGCAGGTCCACCCCCCCACAAATATATATATATATATATATATATATATAATCCTCCTTAGATCCAAGGCACAGGCTCCAGCAGGAGAAACCTCCCCAAATCCTGATCAGAGAGAATCTAGAAATGTCTCTTCCTTGCCTCTCCCCCCTCTCCAAAGGGCTGAAGCACCCAAAGGGGTCAATCCAACCCCCAGCTCCCTGCTGGATAATAAGTCCCTTTTCTTCTCTGGGCTCTGCGGGTTTTCCTCTTCTGCGGCCGCTGCTTCTTCCTCCCTAATGGTGGTTTTTCCAGTCCAAGGCCCCCCTTTTTTCCCTTGCTGCTGCTGCTGCTTTTTCACATTAGGTTTCCAGGCTGCTGAATCCTTTGGCTTCTCCAGCAAACAGAGGGAGTGGGGGGCAGAGAGGGGGAGGGGTGGGGGGGGAGAGAGAAGTAAAAGCCGGTTTGGTCTCCCCCCCAAGCAAAACTAGCCCCGCCACTAGCGGGTTTTCCCCCTAATTTATTTTTTCTCCTCTCTCTTGCATTTCTCTTAGCGAGAGAGGGAGATATTTATTGAGATCTATAGAGAAGGGAGAGAGAGATGGGGTGGGGCAAGCAAGCTCACACACTGAACCATGGGAACTGAACCATTCACATGATACCCAAACGTCAGGAGTTGCTGACTAGAGGCGCCCTCTTCAAACCAGACACCCAGGGAGGCACCGGGTCCCAGAGACCAGATGTGGGGAGAGGCGAGCGCGTTCGCTCTTATGCGCCCCTTTTAACGCTCCCCATTTGTTCTTCACGTTCAGAAGTTTGCTTATTTAGTGGCTTGGCTACAAAAACAGTGCAAGCAAGTAGAACAGCAGAATTTTCCCTTTACTGGGCATTCGTGTTTGTCTGACATGCAAAACCAAGGTCCTAAGTACTTGTGTTCAGTAAATCCACCCGCAGTTTTGGTATGTGAGCTTTGCTGTCCGGTCAAGTTCCAAGGAAACTAATACCTCCTAAAAATTCCCCTGCCAGTTTCAGAAAAATTATTTTATTTTTCTTCCGCCATCCCGCTTTCTTTATAGTGGTGCCGTGTAAACAGCTACTACATTTCCCCAGTAAGCTCACCATAGTAGGGGCCTGTCCTGCAAACACCAGTGCATAATGCTTACTGCAGCCTACAGGCCCACTGAAGTCATTGTAGCCTGATTGTTTATCCAATTTAGGACTAAATTATCTTAATTTTATTCATTAGTATCATGTTTTAATGTTCTAGGCCTGATGCTGCAAACAATTTGGGCCATGCATAACTTTAATGACTTTAAACTTAATAGTCTCATGGAAGGACTATTCATGCTTAAAGTTAAGTATGTGCCTAAGTGTTTGCAGGATTGGCAGTTTAACTATTCAATTAAAGTTTATAAACTTTATTCCATACACATTTTAACTAAGCTGTTCATGGGGAAAGAGCTGTCACTTTATAAATAAAATACTTATTAGAGAACATCAAACCAAATATTTGTATTTAAATGTATATTTGTATGTTATTGGTTGCTGAATTTTAAGGCTTTTCTAAATTACATAAGGCCTATCCTGCAAACACTTAAGCATATACCTTTACTGATGTAGGTGGTTCTATGTGAGTAAAGTTACTCAACTAAATGTTTGCCACAACAGTCCCATATACTTTGATCCTGGAAGCTCAGCATAGGCAGAATCATCTCCCTGCAGGCCTGGGACCAGACGCAGATGTTTAATTTTAAGTATGCAAATAATTCCACTGAAGTAAATGGGACTACTTGCATGGTTAAAGTAATATTGCTGGATTAAAGCTTTAGACTACATTGCACTACATCCTGTCTCTTGTGTATATGCCTTTTGTTAGCTAACCATTTCTGGTTTATTTTTAAAAGATTTACAAAATAAAAATACCCTACCCAAAGCAGGCAGTAACAAGCATAAACAAGTGAACTGCACTTGCAGTTGGAAAATAAAGGTTAGTGCCTTAGTGTTTCTTCTTGTAAAATACTAGTTCCCCAACATTTATCAAAAAGGGATTTGTTTTTCTAAGGCTCTCATCCTGTAATCTGCAGGTGGAAGGAGGCTGTGCAGAGCCTCACAGACTGCAGTGGGGCTTCATAGAGGTATAGGTATGTTTATGCAGAGCAGCTTACAAGGTCAGTGCCGAAGAGTTATTAAAACAACAACAACAAAACTGTCACTGTAGTCCTGATCCTGCAAACAATTGCACATCTATTAACTTTATGTTTTCATGTGCCTGAAGTTAATTCCTGAAGGGCTTGCAGGACATGGGGCCATTTTTGCAAAAAAACCTACATTTGTACTCCCTCTGTTGTCTTCGTATCAGCAAAAACTAGTCTCAAAGTTGTGCTAATACTGTTGGTCAGGCTGGTACAGAAGCAAAGATATTTATTGGCATGATGTTCCGGCATTCTGTAAGCTGAAGTTGTCAAACAAAATGACTGTTGATATCAACTCCACTCAGAACACCAGGGGAAAAGAAAAGATCAGGGACTGCCTAATGGAAAAGAACAAGATGGGAAAGGAAAAAATATTTTAAGCTTTTAAAAATATTAAAGCACATAATGAAGATATAGACAAGATTACCTGATAGCATCTGCCCCAAACTGATATTTTACCTGAGCTTCTATATTAGTTATCACTGTATTCTCTCTGTGATTAGTGAAAATGTATGTCCCCCATCCCAAGTAAATTTATTTATCCTCCTTTGGAAAATTAAATTCTGCATAAGAAAATTCTAGTGTGCATCAGCCAGTTAAAATACTGGCAACCACCTGCAGTAAGAATACAGTAAGCATCCAGGAAGTCATCTTGACCTATTAGACTGCACCTATTCTGTTGCCCTTACTTACAGGGAGGTGGATCTGAAAGCAATCATAGGTCCGGAACAGAATACCTACCCAACCTAAGGCTTTGGAGATTTTTCAGGGCTTTTGGTGATTCTGTTGGTGTCAAACATGAAAGTGACAGGGAGTCTGGGCCTCGAGCCATAATCCTTTGAAGACAATGGGAAGACTCCTAGTGACTTTACTGAGCATTGGATCAGGCCCAAAGAAGCCCTCAAAGACTTGTCTTGAATCTCCAATGCCCAGATTCAATTGAAGCAGAAGATATATAATTTTCCTGGCTTTTATTAATTATTATTATTTGAAATGTATTTGGAGTCAATTTATTTTCAAACAAATGCCAGTTATATAACGGTATTTGCAGTGGGGCGGGAACCATATGAGCCAGAGTAAAATTTACACTGAAAATACAGTAAAAACGAGGGCTGTCAAACAATTAAAAAAATTAATCACAATAAAAAAATAATTGTGATTAATCGCACTGTTAAACAATAATAGAATACCATTTATTTAAATATTTTTGGATGTTTTCTACATTTTCAAATATATTGATTTCAATTACAACACAGAATACAAAGTGTACAGTGCTCACTCTATATTTATTTTTTATTACAAATATTTGCCCTATAAAAAACAAAAGAAATAGTATATTTCAATTCACCAAATACAAGTGCAATTTCTTTATAATTAAAGTTGAACTTACAAATGTACAAAAAATAACTGCATTCAAAACTAAAACAATGCAAAATTTTAGAACCTACAAGTCCACTCAGTCCTACTTCAGCCAATCGTTCAGACAAACAAGTTTGGTTACAATTTGCAGGAGATAATGCTGCTTACGTCTTGTTTACAATGTCACCTGAAAGTGAGAACAGGCGTTCACATGGCACTGTTGTAGTCGGCATCGCAAGATATTTACATGCCAGATGTGCTAAAGATTCATATGTCCCTTCATGCTTCAACCACCATTCCAGAAGACATGGGTCCATCCTGATGATGGATTCTGCTCGATAATGATCCAAAACAGAGCACACCGACGCATGTTCATTTTCATCATCTGAGTCAGATGCCACCAGCAGAAGGTTGATTTTCTTTTTTGGTGGTTTGGGTGCTGTAGTTTCCACATCCAAGTGTTGCTCTTTTAGGACATCTGAAAGCATTCTCCACACCTTATCCCTCTCAGATTTTGGAAGGCAGTTCAGATTCTTAAACCTTGGGTCGAGTGCTGTATCTATCCTTAGAAATCTCACATTGGTACCTTATTTGTGTTTTGTCAAATCTGCTGTGAAAGTGTTCTTAAAATGAACATGTGCTGAGTCATCATCTGAGACTGCTATAACATGAAATATATGGCAGAATGCAGGTAAAACAGAACAGGAGACATACAATTCTCCCCCAAGGAGTTCAGTCACAAATTTAATTAATGCATTTTTTTTTAAATGAACATCATCAGCATGAAAGCATGTCCTCTGGAATGGTGGCCAAAGCACAAAGGAGCATATGAATGTTTAGCATATCTGGCATGTAAATACCTTGCAACGCCGGCTACAAAAGTGGCATGCAAACGCCTGTTCTCACTTTAAGGTGACATTGTAAATAAGAAGCAGTCAGCATTATCTCCCGTAAATGTAAACAAACGTGTTTGTCTTAGCAATCGGCTGAACAAGAAGTAGGACTGAGTGGACTTGTAGGCTCTAAAGTTTTACATTGTTTTGTTTTTGAGTACAGTTATGTAACTAAAATAAAATCTACATTTGTAAGTTACACTTTTATGATAGAGATTGCACTACAGTACTCGTATGAGGTAGATTGAAAAATACTATATCTTTTATCATTTTACAGTGCAAATATTTGTAATAAAAATAATAAGATAAAGTGAGCACTGTACACTTTGTATTCTGTGTTGTAATAGAAATCAATATATTTGAAAATGTAGAAAAACATCCAAAAATATTTAAATGGTATTCTATTATTGTTTAACAGTGCGATTAACCACAATTAATTTTTTTAATCACAGTTAACTAAAAAAATTAATTGCGTGAGTTAACTGTGATTAATCGACAGCCCTAGTAAAAACTCATCAGTTTCCCATTGTAATAGTTATGAAGAGACTGCAGAACTGTCAATATGTACCACTTTATGAAGAAGGGGAAATCTGCCCTCAGCCTCAAGGCGCTTTTGTATTTTCTTTGTCATCAGTCCCTTCCAGATGGGAGGAGATCTTTAACTGGAGCCTCAAAGTACTCATAAATGTGTGCACAAATATGATAGTAATTGGCAGTGGAGACAGAAAAAGGCCAAACAAGCTACCTGGATGGGAAGTGTGGTAGAACATTCACTGATAAGTGAATCATTGCTGTGAAATTGTTTGCATTTGTACCTGATGGCACTGATCACTGTCCTAAAACAAAATGTGAATTAGGTGTGTGCTGAAATGACCACAATGATCTGTATATCTGGAGCAGCTGTGGGACAAAGGAATTGTGAAGGTCCTTGTATACTGTATACCTGCGGCCTTCAGGGTGGAATAAGACCTTGGGCTATGGTGTTGGATAAGAAGGATGTATTCAACTAATTTACAAAACTCCCATTGATTTACAGTGGAACCTGATTTGGCCCATTGTATTAAAACTGGTGCTCTCTTTATTAAAAACAGTAAAAAAAGAACTATCCAAAAGTGTGCATTCTGCGATCACATGAAATTTGTATTAGGGACTGTTCCTCATTTATCTGAAAAAATGATGTCTTCTTCACCCACTGCAGGCCTAGACATAGGGAGACAAAACCTATTGACCTGATCCTGCACTGTTTAAGTTAATGGGAGATCAAGTCCTATATGCATTAATTTGTGAGATTGGGCTCCTTTTAGTTTTGACTGTGTTTCACACTTCCAGCTAAATACTAAAACCGGTTGATGTTCCTTCTGGGTCTAAATACAATGATAGGTAAAAGCTCCAGAAGAAATGTTATATTGCAACCCAATATTATCCTGTTGCAGATTCTTTTTTACAGTCTAAAAGAAACATTTCCAAGGAAACTGATACCTCTGTGTGGGTCTAGATTTAAGGATTTTGAGGGAAGGGGCATGGAATTTACCCTGGTGGCAAGACAACAATATTCTGTCAAGGTGGTTTATACCTGAAGTTAAAAATTGCTCCAAAGCAGCAACAATAGGATCTTTGGAAATTAATAACATTAAAAGACCACCTTTGTACTTAGGTGATTGTGAGAGGTTTATGTGTTGGTAAGTTTCATATAATACTTTTGATTATATTTGATAGATTTGCTGAGGGTGGGTTGAGGGACTGGAATGCTGATCCCGCTAAAGTGTGATCTTGAGAGGAAGGGAGGCTGATCCCTTCTTGTCAAACACCTGTGAATCTGGAATTTTCCCCCACCTAAACATATAACGTAGCATCCTTCAAGGCAATGCCTAAACCCTGTTTCCTTTTTTAATACCGTTCATTGTATGGGAAGGAAGGATGAGGATGCCTTTCGTTTTTTCTGCTCCACTCTGGGACAATGTTGTTTTCAGGGCTTTATTATCTTCTAGAGGATTTATAGTATCGGGGAAAAGAATTAATTAACACAATTATACGTAGTGGGTGCCCAAAAAAGTTCCACTGGTTCTGAGCACCTGGCAGGATTGGACCCTTGAGTAGAAATGAGAGTTTTCCTTGGGAAAGGTCCATGGTTACTCAGCACATCGTGCTGCTGCTCCATAGGTTCATGACCCTAATGTTCCAGTGGGTCTAAGAGAATTCCCCTTGTAAAAATAGGGAGCATCTCTGGAACAAGTGGAATCTTTCAACGAGGTGGCACTTTTTAAGGGCACCTAATATATCTCTGAGTGTGTGCACGGACACTTGTGTGTTGATTAGAGATGTTTTCTCTCTTCTGCAGGCTGTTTTTTTTTAAATTTAGCATGATAAATAAAAGGCCTATGCTCTTGGGTTAAGACTCCAGTAATGCAGGATCAGACCTACAATTCTCAACATGATTAATCCCCAGTAAACTTGGCCTTCCCGCCAGTCTGATGTGGTGATTAATTAAGGCTACGATTTAGACTCAGATCCATCTTTTATTTGCCTTGATTAGTTCTGTCATTGCCCGAACAATTCCTAGGAGGAGGTCTCAAAACGCATGAGACCCCAGGGGACTCTTGCAGTGAATCAAGTCTACTGCTTACGATTTTGCTAGATGGAGCCATCTTCAATCATGCAAAATCCTTTGGGCTTGAAATTAACAACATCTCAGTGATAAAAAAGTTTCAAAGTCTCCTGCTTGCTCTTTGATATGGTAAACAAGGGACCCTAGAGCAGTAGTTCTCAGCCAGGGGTCCAGGGCCCCCGGGGGGGCCACGAGCAGGTTTCAGGGGGGTGCCAAGCATGGCCAGCATTAGACCCACCGGGGCCCAGGATAGAAAGCTGAAGTCCTGCCACATGGGTCTGAAGACCAGGGGCCCGAACCCCACCACCCAGGATGTAGCTTGGCAGGAGCCCCAAGCAATTGCCCTGCTTGTTCACCCCCTAATGCCAGCCCTGGCTTTTATATGCAGAAAAACAATTATTGTGGCACAGGTGAGCCTTGGAGTGTTTATAGCATGTTGGGTGGGGGCTCCGAAAGAAAAGGTTGAGAACCCCTACCCTAGAGTAACCTCAAGCCAGTTTAAGGGGAACAAATAAATTCGAGCCCAGCAATAATCTAATAAGGAAAAACAAAGCAAACTGGACATGGAGCTAGCAGCCTATGCACATTTTTGTCCCCTGCAGTCACCAGCCAAAGAACAGGTCAACAAGCCCTAACAGGTGAACCAGGTCAAAAATTAAATTATCATCAATGAAACCCTGGTAGATCAAGAAACTATCATCAAGTAGAACGACCGTATGGAATAGGAATAGGAATTTCGAATAGGAAACAAGCAGGGTATAATGAAATGTGCAATGTCACTAATAAACAAATAGGTGTGCCATCAATATTCTCCCAAAAGAACAAACTGAAAACACTTTCTGAGTACACCAAAACTAACAGAGCTAATGGGAAATGTTTCCCTCTCCAGTAGAACAGAATTTTCCATACAAAAATTCTAAACCTAAAGTTTAAAATAAATAAATAAATAAATAAAAATCCCAAAACCTACTTATTGGGTCCAGGGCCCCCGGGGGGGGCCACGAGCAGGTTTCAGGGGGGTGCCAAGCATGGCCAGCATTAGACCCACCGGGGCCCAGGATAGAAAGCTGAAGTCCTGCCACATGGGTCTGAAGACCAGGGGCCCGAACCCCACCACCCAGGATGTAGCTTGGCAGGAGCCCCAAGCAATTGCCCTGCTTGTTCACCCCCTAATGCCAGCCCTGGCTTTTATATGCAGAAAAACAATTATTGTGGCACAGGTGAGCCTTGGAGTGTTTATAGCATGTTGGGTGGGGGCTCCGAAAGAAAAGGTTGAGAACCCCTACCCTAGAGTAACCTCAAGCCAGTTTAAGGGGAACAAATAAATTCNCCCCCCCCCCCCCCAACGTCTCTTTAACTAAATGAAAACAGACTTTAAGGAATTCAGGATTATGATAGTAAAAACACAGAATTATCGCCTTTCATCTTCTACCTTCACCCATCTTCTCTTTTTTATTATTAATTTATTTTCCAACCATTCAGGCATTCAGCAGTGAACTTTGTAAAAAGTTTCTTATGAAACTGCAGCACAAGTACATCCTAGTGCTCCAGGCAGCACATGTGACATGTTGCTTTCAAAGGGTGGGATCTGAGAGGCAGATTATGAGTCTGAGTTACAATTTCATCACCAGTTTGTTCTTTAGGCAGTGCACAGTTTAGCCCTAAATAATATTATTATTAATTACTGGCCGAGCATTTTCATTTTATGGAGTGTAAAGGAAGGGGTATAAGAGGATTTCTAAATAGATCTTGGTACATTGTCACAGGTTCTAATGTGCTGTAATCCATCTGCCACTTTTTACATTTTAAATTCAAACTGCATTCAAACGATCACACGCAAAATAGCTTTTATAATTGCACATATGTTTTACTGTGGCAAAGCTATAGTACTCTCAATACCAACCGCCATTATTAAAGGTGACCTGCAAAGGAAACAGGATTGAGTTTTTGCTGTTTTTCTTAGCACAGAAAGCCTGAAAAGGTTATCTAAAAACATATTTTTTTCCTGCCTTGTTATTTTTACATTAAAAACTAAGGCCCCTATCTTAAAGCTGTATTCATAGAGCACACAAATGCAGTTTTAAAACTGGAGCTTAAGTTCTTATCTACACTGATTTTTTTCTTGGAAGACTCTATGGAGATTTGACAGGACTATGATTTCAGAGGTGCCGTGCAATGAAACCATTAAGTCAATGGAGAGGCAGTGCAGTCTAGTGGACGAAGCACTGAATTGGTATTCAAGATACAGGTCTGTCTCATCTTACGCGGGGGTTCCGTTCCGCAGTTAGCACGTAAAGCGAAAACCGCATATAGCCAAAACCCCATTGAGTTCAATGGCGGGCGAAATCCCCCGCACTACAGGTATAGTATTAAAACTGTTGTTTTTCTCTTTCGTTTGTTTGTTTTGTTTTTGCAGACTGCGTAAAGTTGAAATCGCGCATGTTAAATGTGCGTAAGATGCGACAGACCTGTACCTGGGATCTAGACCTAGCTCTGCCTCTGATCTGCTGTGCAACTTTGGGCAAATCACTTCCCCTCCTGTCCTTTGTCAGTTTTGCCTACTTAGATTATAAGCACCTCAGGGTATGGACCATTTCTTATGACTACGTACAGTACTGTACCCAGCAAAATTAAGCCTCCATCTCAGTTGAGATCTTTAGGCACTACTGAAATACACATAAATAAAATAAATAATTATTACAGTGGGAAATGATCTTTATTAGACTGTAAAACTGTTTTGTTTTTTATTAATACCTGTTCAACTCAAACAGTTGGGAGAACGATGGCTTTGTTAAAGTTTTAACGCTCTTGTATTTCAGTGACGGTCTCAAAAAACTCCCAGTTCTCATCTGAGCTCCCAACATTTCCATACATTTTATATATTTAAATAACAAAGAAGCAAACTTTTCTTTTTGGAAATATACACACACGCTTTTCAGGCCTTCTTTATCCACCATCAAGAAACAAACAGGGCAGAAACCCAATGGCTTGTTCTTTTACAGGTCACCTGTTTGCTTTATGCTCTTGGGTATTGTAATGCTGAATTTGTTTTTCCATTGCTCCGTGCATACGCTCTTGTCTGAGGAAGAGTAGCCTAGCCACTTCTGAAGCAATCAACTTGTTACAGCTTAGGCTACACCACGTAAACATTGAGCAAGTTTCATAGCGGAGAGCCCAGTCCTGGCAGGTGCTCAACATAGCCAGCATGGACTTCAATGGGAGTGGAAGATTCTCAGCACCTTATAGCATTTGGCCTTTAGTTACTAGGCCTCCAGCATGCTCCACATAAATGAATGAAGTAATACTGTATAAAGAACAGGAGTACTTGTGGCACCTTAGAGACTAACAAATTTATTTGAGCATAAGCTTTCGTGGGCTACAGCCTACTTCATCAGATGCATGTAGTGGAAAATACAGTAGGAAGATATATATATACCTTCCTACTGTATTTTATACATCTTCCTACTGTATTTTCCACTACATGCATCTGATGAAGTAGGCTGTAGCCCACGAAAGCTTATGCTCAAGTAAATTTGTTAGTCTCTAAGGTGCCACAAGGACTCCTGTTCTTTTTGCAGATACAGACTAACACCGCTGCTACTCTGAAACCTGTAACACTATATGTGTACATCACCCTCCCCTCTTCAGTCTGTGGGGTCACTGTATTTGTGCTAGTAAAGAGCTGTTGATAGAAATTCATCCCTCTCTGTACTAATGCTGAGGAATCAGGATTGGTGTAGGGAATGCTGCAAAGGTGAGGACTCAGATGGAGTTCACACCCCACCGCCCCCTCAGGTGGTAGGGCTGCAGCAAAACCTCCAGGCTTCTATGCCAGCCTATAAACCCCTCTCTGTGTCCTCTGCATGGTTTTGGAGTAACTAGATTCAAAAAAGTGTAGGTGCAGAACAGGGCTCCTGGCAGACTCCTTCTCCCTAATGACTCCTTCTGCTGCAGTCTACTTGAAACAGCGTTGAGTCTCCTCTGGCATATGGGGGAGGGACAGTCCCATGCTCCATGCAGGGTTCTTTCACTTGGCTGCATTTCATTTACATAGCCACACATTTATCCTGCAATATTTTACCTTTGAATTGGTGTAAGTATTACTGAGGCAGACACTAACTCCATGCAAATGACTGGTCAGGAAGGCGTCTCCCAAGGACGTCTTCCAGAGGAAGATTTCAGCAGCCACATTATTTGTTTTGTTTAAAATGATTTCGGTCTTGATAGTGTCTCTGTACCAAAGCGGCACACGTGCTAAGCATGCACAGCACTGCCTATTGTGAGACACACAGAAAGGAATAGATTTAATTGATTTTGTTGTTTGAAATATCTTGTAGCTGCAGGGAGAATCCTAGCCAGCAAGCTGAAATACAACCAAGCTTTTAGAGGACATTTTGGGGCCTAATGTTCCTGCATTGTCTTTTTAGGATTCAGCCTTAACTTTGTATTTCTAGGCCTGTTTGGCCTAGCTCATGCATGGGCATGTTTGTTATTATTACTAGAGCTGGGCGAATGCCACACAGCATTTTCCATGAATATACTCTTGAATGAAAAGTGTGTTAATTTTCCCTGAATATTCTAGTGAGCGAGTTTATAGACAGTATCCTCAAAGAGAAACTTTCTCCTTAAATATTGTCTCTGATCCTTTGGTCATGTGCCTATCCAGGCTGAGAAAGTCCAGACTCTTTCCCCCCAGCCATGGATTCTGTAGAGAGTTCATCATTCTTGTGAGTGGGTTGTTGGGAGATGGTCAAAGCTGATGGTCCTAGATTGCGCTGTGTCAGCGATCCTGAGGCAGTCTTTCAGTCAAGCCTCTACTACAAAATAGATGCTGTAATGCACAATGGAAGTTGCAATGCAAGATGAAGGTCACCCTCCAAAATGAAAGTTACAGTCAAAATGTCGTTCACAAAACAATGGAGCTCACAACATGGCACTACATCCAGTGTCACAATCACAGTACATCTAGGAAGACCAGATTACAGAGAGAAAAGGTAGGAAGGGCTGCCTATCTGGTGGATGCTGACCAAACCTGGACTCACAGGAGAGGTGAGATCATAGGGGTGTGTTGAGGACTGGGTTCTTTTTCAAAGATCTGTAGCTCTCTAGTGCTGTTTAAGAGTAAAGTGACTATTATTGCTAAGCCTTGCTGTCCTGCCACGTTGTCCCTAAAGGAGTTAATTAAAAAGTTCAGAGTGCCAACAACACTCATGCATTTTTTTAAAGGAAGGTATACAGCTGCAAAAGTTGAATGTGCTGGTATCCACAATTATACAGGGAAGTGTCCTATTTGCCATGGGTCAGTAGATTTTTCAATCTCTGCTCAGGTATATATGCAGCTGTCATGTATTCTATACATATGTGAAAGACTGACATCCTTCTAATAAAGTACAGCCCAGTGTGGTTTTAGCTCAATTTGTCTTTGTTTCTTGCATGTCAGGTGTAGTACATTTGCTAAAGCCCCATGCACTTCCAACTTGTTTGGAGACTGTCTAATCCAGTGGTTCTCAGTAAAGCGAACACATAACCCCAGGGGTATGCAGAGGTCTTCCAGGGGGTATATCAACTCATCTAGATGTTTGCCTAGTTTTACCACAGGCTACATAAAAAGCAGTAGCAAAGTCGGTACAAATTAAAATTTTATATAGACAATGACTTGGTTATACGGCTCTATATACTATACACTGAAATGTAAGTACAATATTTATATTCCAATTGATTTATTTTATAATTGTATGAAAACAAAGAAAATAAGCAATTTTTCAGCAATAGTATACTGTGACACTTTTGTATTTTTATGCCTGATTTTGTAAGCAAGTAGTTTTTAAGTGAGGTGAAACTTGGGGGTATGCAAGACAAATAGGACTCCTGAAAGGGGTACAGTAGTCTGTAAACATTGAGAGCCACTGGTCTAATCAATGGATCTATTCCCTATCTTGTATTCCTTGCCTTGATCTACACTTGCTACAGTAGATGTATTGAAGCCTGATGGCTATAATTTACCTCATAATTTTTTGGTTGGGGAGGTGGGGAAGGCTATACTGAGTGACTGAACATACATTCGGTCAGCATAGCTATGATCCTAAAAATAGAATTAAATTATTATGCTGCTCCTATACTCTACACCCTTAACCCATTCTAAAACAAATCTTTTGCTCTGATCCTTTTTAGATTAACTACTGAACTATATGAGGAAATATGGGGCAAATGAGATGATCTGATACAGAACCCCCCCATATAATTGTTACAGAAACAATATATGCCTACTGTAATTCATAACCTATAATGCCTCAAATCTTCTGTATTCCTTTACCATTTACGGTTGTTACCAGCTCTTAATATGTATGTAAGAAAATAAGAGTCCACCTGGCTGTGGGAGGTCTGGTTTTCTAGGAGGGATAGCTCAGTGGTTTGAGCATTGGCCTGCTAAACCCAGGGTTGTGAGTTCAATCATTGAGGGGGCCACTTAGGGATCTGGGGTAAAATCAATACTTGGTCCTGCTAGTGAAGGCAGGGGGCTGGACTCAATGACCTTTCGGGGTCCCTTCCAATTCTATGAGATAAATAAATAAATGTAGATATACCTATCAGGGCCAATGGGAGAGTAAAGCAAGAACACAAACTTAGCAAAGGACTTCCTAACCACGCACATTTTACTCTTAAAAAGGCACAGTAGAATTACAGATCTATGAATTCAACCCCCCCTAGTCTGATCTCACCCTGTCTGCAAGTCCTGGTTCTGGCCAGCATCTTTAAGCAAGGGAGAGTCTCTCTTGTCTTCATTCTCTTCAGCAAGTTCTGCTTACAAGTGGTGACAGAAATTTAGCCCCTTCCTTAGAAACCTCATGGAACCTTTCTTTTAAAACCATCTCACTCCCATTCTGTCCAGGAGTTCCTCGCTCCAGCCCTATCTCTCCTCCGCTGCTTCTGTGTCTTTTGTCCCAAGGAACTGGGTTAGTCATTGAGAGCCATTCAAAGTCAATGGCCCTACTAGTAGAGAACTCATTGTTCCAACAGGGAAGAATCAGTCAATGAAATGAGAGAGCTAGCAAGGGCCATTATTAGCCCTCTTTGAGGTGCCCCACACCTTATCACCAATACACAGTCTCTAGAACAGACTGACTAAAAGGATTAGACTGGTTTTCAGCACAGACTGCATATCTGAGTCCAACATGGACATTGCAACACACAGTGGAGACTGCAGTAAAGGTTACAATCACAAAATGGTGTTCACAAAGCAAAACGGAATCTGCAATTGAATACAGACATATCTCCAAAATGGTCACACTATCAACTATTATATTTATCTTTAATAAAGCATTTAGTCACTAAAATACATTTTGTTCTTTTTTATACAGATTTGTACAAATATTTCTATGGATTCATCTTTGGTTAAAAAGAAAAAAATCTATGTTTTCAAACTACATTCCAGTGTCGGAACATTTCACTTTACCTGCTTTACTTTAATGCTATCATGAAAAGAACCTCTTTGAAGTTTTCTTATTAGAAAAGCTTTAAAAATTAAGCAGTCTGAATTATTTTTCTATGAACCATATAATCTTCTTAAGCAGTAAAAAGTTAACTTAAACTCAAATCATTTTACTGAAAAAACTGATAAAGAGAGCCGACCAGATTCACGTATTGCTGTCCTACATTCTCTCTAAATGTAACATCTAACCCTGGATTCTTAGAATTTTTCATGTTAAAGTTTATAGCCAATTGAGTTTGGCTTTTATATCAGAAAGTTTGTCAGGTAAATGTCATTCTCTAGCTGCAACAAACCCAGTAATGAATACGATCCCCAAGAAAATGTACATTTCAGCAACAAATCCAAGTTCAACCGTGGTACTTCAAAACACAATCACATTTGGCTCATTGTGTAAGAAAACTGTATCTTGGAGATGCTGTATGTTCAAAACCAAAGAGACCAGCACAGGTTCAATTGTTCTCAATATAGTCTGGCTTCTGCATTGTGAAGCATATCAGTTGTTAAGGATTTTGTGTTATTGTCAAAGGGACATGGTCGATTACTTTCTATAATTAATTGGGTGTGGGGTTATTTGTTTGTTTGTTTGTTTGTTTTTCAGTACAGTTATCAATTGTTTAGCAGAAATGGGGTAAAGAGTCAACGCTGGGGTTTCAATTCCAGGCTAGTTTAGGACCAATATTCCCATTTGGCTTCAATGGTTACGGCACCAAAACTGCATGAAGTCTTCTATTGAGATATCACTTCCATCCAAACAAGAAAGAGAAAATAGTCCCTTTCTGGTTTTGAATCCAACCCAGACCCAAATCTGGGGAGGCAGGTTCTGATCCAGGAATTTAAATACAATCTCCCTTGAAATGTGCAGAGATTCCATATTAAGGTGCCATTTTAGGCCTCTCTCCGTTGTTTAGTTTAACCCATTTTCCATTGACAAACTGCAGTCCCCACCCCCATTTCCTGTAGACCACAAACCAACTGGCTTTTACTTGTTTGTTTCTTTATTTGATTTCTACTAACCTGATTTATGGTGCCATGAATGTTGACTCCATGGCTCTCGGAATAGTGGCTGTTAGTTAACTTGTGCTCCCTCTACTGTCTGACTTGCTTTGCAAAAGCATAGCAAATACAGTGAAGAACTTTTTAAATTTCTTGATGACAAAGAAATTTTATTTTTTATTTTAGAACAAAAGGTTATTTGCCTGCAGATTTTAATGATTGCAACAAGGTCCTAAATTAGAATCTTCTTAAGATTCGAGAGTAGGTATCCCTCTTTTAAGGCCTGCAAAAACAACATGCATACAACTCCGACTGAAGTCCGTACTTTCAGAACGTTTGTCTTCCTTTTCTGACAACACTGTGAGGAACAAAGGGATAACGGTCCTGCTCCAGCTGAACTCAGTGAACAGAATTGGGCAATATGTTAGCTAACAACTATGGACCAGATTTTCAGAAGTGCTGAGCAGCCAGGATTCCAGTTAAAGTCAGCGTAAGCTGCAAATACTCAGCCCGTGTGCACATCACGTCCTTTTATCTTGATTATTACGAAGATTAGACCAAATCCTTCAAAAGGGAGCAAAGCCTGAGTAAAAGGGCTGCTGTGGGTTCTGAGGTTCAGCATGCTGGTATGTGCTATGCTTGAACCCACTACTTCTGTTTGACAAGCCTACGCTCCCCTAATTCCCTTTGGAACACCTGCCTGCAAACTGCACATCAACAGTGCACATGCAAGGATGTGGAAACCCTTCTGTGATTCCTTCACCTTTGAAGCAGCAACACAGACTTTCCCACTGCTTATGGGAACAGATGTGTCCTAGTCAAACTCTGAATCTAGCTGAACAGTCCTTGGATGCAAGTTTTGACCGGAGACTCTCTCTCTCTCTTTTAGAGCCTTTTGTGGCCACATTACCCAACTTGCAGAGTGACTTCTGTAATTCATAGAAATATTTGCAAAAATTTATATCCAAGTCATTTTTATCCCTTCCTCCTGAAGTAATATTTATTAACTAGAACCAAACAAATTAGAGCAATTTCCATTTTAACTCTGAGGCTAGGCAAGAGCTTACAGATCCTACTGCACTATTTACTGTATTTCCCTCTATTTAATATTTTGCAAGCAGAATAGGTTAGAACAGGGGATCTCAACCTTTTCCTTTCTGAGCCCTTCTTCCCCCCCCATGCTATAAAATATCTGTTCCACAACAACTAGTTTTCTGCATGTAAAAGCCAGGACCAGCATTAGGGGGTAGCAAGCAGGGCATTTGCCTGGGGCCCCATGCCACAGGGGACCCCAGGAAGCTAAGTTGCTCAGGCATCAACTTCAGTCGCAGGTGGAAGGGCTCAGGGTCCCAGGCTTCAGCCCCATGTGGTGGAACTTCAGCTTTCTGCCTTGGGCCCCAGCAAGGCAAACACTGGCCCTGCCTGGTGGACCCCCTGAAACCTGTATGCGGCCCCAGAAGGGGCCCACCCCTGGTTGAGAACCCACTGGGTTAGAACAGTTGCAAAGAGCTATTCCATTTAAATCATTTGTCCAATTAGAAGGTTAGGCAGTACATGGAGACGTACGAAATATTTTGGGCCTGTGCTGCACTTGTAAATAGGTGATAAACCCATCTTTCCCGTAAGTGATTCAGCAGCAATAAAGTACTTACTGTTATTTAATGATGCAATGGTTTAAAGACTTGACTACTGTACAGTGTGTAATCTGACTCAACAACAGACAATACAGTGGGCTGCAAGGCTATTCAGAGAAAAGAATCATAGATTTAATCTCTGTGTTTAAAAAAAATAAAAGGAAATATTCTGTTTTCCTTTTCTAAGAGTAACCCTGGAAGAAGAAAATGAATAAAGTAGAAGAGGAGGTTTATTCTATCGTTAGAGATGACAATTTGGGTCAGTTTCTTTTATAAACAACAACATTATTCCAATAAGTAGTTAAATAGTTATTCCTCTTGGCAATTAGGGATACATTGGAATGGTTCACATCAGACTATATTTGAAATGCACATGAAAATAAATTCTAGTAAAAATAAGCCTTTAAGTTGTTGTTTACATTGGCAAGTAACCAGCTGGACTATAAAAGCCAATGGTATGACTGACTACCTTACTTATTTTGCAACTGTTACACTAAATAGGTGTTTTAGAGTCTCAATATCCTCACAAGAGATACAGACTTTCTTAAAACAAAGAGAATCAGACTTTTGGGATCAATTTCCTGTTTATTATTGTATTTAATTATACTTTAAGGATGACATTTTCCCTTCCTCAAACAAAGCACAAAAAGTGATTGCCACGCTGTGGCAAGGTGGCTGTGATTTCCACTCATCTGAAAAGCCCACTGTTTGTTTTAATGCAGTGAAAATACTCAATGAAAAAATCCTCACAAAGCCTTTATGAAATGAAACTCAAAACACCTAGTATGTGATTTGCTTTGTAAGCATAGTTATTCCTCAGACACACAAGAGCATACACCTATTGTCCAGAATGAAAAACTTGCAATTCTGTAAGTCAAACACAGTAACCAAATCCCAGCTCACTAATTAGTTAGGCCTGCAATTCTTCTGTATCTGCTTATAGATACTCATGCACTTTAACCAACTTACTTGTTTTTTCACCACCTAACTTCTTATGAAGTTTCAATCAAATCAGTCCTAATGTGCTAAAAGCCCAGTGCACTGGTGCTGAGCTGGCCAGAAAGGACCACACATTTTGAGATGAGCATGAATCCTGTCTATAAATTCTTGACAATAATTTACATTTTACTTCAGAAGAAATATATTTGTTTCCTTCCACCTCTTTCAACTTTATGCATGTATAATTTTCATTATAGAGAGACTTCAGTGCAAATGAGAATCAGGCCCATAGAGTCAGATACATTTTTACACGGATGTTTGGTAATTGCAAAACATTCAACTCCAGGTTGTAGCACTGATCAGCAGCTTTCATGTCTACTACAGTTAGAATGAAAAATACCAAGCAAATCCATCACTACGAAGACTTAAAAGTTAAGATGAACAAGACAGATTTCTATAGAACATTGTATGGGATACCCTTCTCACCTTCCAGAAATTTCTAGATTCCAGAAAACTAAGCTGCAAACACTAGTTCACAACTTCACTCCTTTCTCTTCAACACTCTCTGACAGTTCATTCCACTCACTAGCCACATGCCTCTTTAATCACAGATGTAATAGCACATTTCCTTGCTCTATACTTCTGGGCAGCTTTATAATATTCTTATTGTTTCTAAATAATAAGGACATTAGAATCTAATGGTGTGTGTGTGTGTGTGTATATATATAACACCCTTTTAAATATAGGATGCATTCATGTAAAACTTTTGCAGTGAAACATTTTTAACAAAATAAATAAATAAAAAAACCCCACCTTATTTTAGGCCTCGATTTTCAAAAATTACACATGTTCAATTATAGGCTCCAAAATGCATGCCTAATTTGTCATACAATTGCCACAATAATGCATGCAGTGATGGTAACAATACATGCAAGTGAGACAGTCCTGAAAAGTGGGCCCTTTATGGCTGGCATTACAACTGAATTGTAGATTTCAGACTATAAGACTGGAGGTCACATTTACAAGAGCTGAACATTTTTAATACAAGTGAAGAAAGGTATCATATGACAAAGAGGGCACATTACCAGAAAGCAGGCAGAGGCATGAACAGTAAATTCCTGTAGATTCCATACAGCTACAGTGAAATACAGGAAAGGAATTCCCTAACACACATTGAGAACAGTGGCATAAATAAATATAGTCACAAATATATGATTGGGCTTAAATAATTTTAAATACTTCCTAGCAAATAAATTCTGGTAATAAAATGACAGTCTTCAAAAAATTCTAAATGGACTATTATTGATGAATCGGGACTTTCTCATGATTGACCGGTGCTCCCAGAAAGTTGATGTAGGTGTGAGAGGTTTGCTGAATTCAATGGAGCAGTCATTGCTTTGCTGTACTTGAAGAAATCTCACCTGTAAAGTAGTAGAACCTCAGAGTTACAAACACCAGATTACGAACTGACCAGTAAACCACACACCTGATTTGGAACCCAGAGTACACAATCAGGCAGCAGCCAGAGACCCTCCCTCCCCCACAAGAAAATACAGTACAAATACAGTACAGTACTGTATTACATGTAAACTACTAAAATAAAAAGGAAAGTTACAAAAAAGATTTCACAAGGTAAGGAAACCGTTTCTGTGCTTGTTTCATTTAAATTAAGATGGTTAAAAGCACCATTTTTCTTCTGCATAGTAAAGTTTCAAAGCTGTATTAAGTCAATGTTCAGTTGTAAACTTTTGAAAGAACCACCATAACGTGTTGTTCAGAGTTATGAACAACCTCCATTCCCGAGTTGTTCGTGACTCTGAGGTTCTACTATACTGATGTTATGTCACATAACCGATCAGCATTAAACAAGTTAATTACACTCTTCAGGAAATGGTTTCCTGAACTGACAATTCAAAATGACACGTTGTTTTGGATGATAGTCACGGATTCTACCTAGCTTCATGTGTTCAAAGGTGCTTATGGTTTTGGGAGCTAAATTTAGTCATCTGCTTGTAAAATGCACTTTTTTGGTGCACATCTTGTTTGTAAGTTGTCACAGGGTTGGGTTGGTTCATGAATAAGTATTACAGAAGGAGTTTAAAAGGTTTCTGCAATTAATTCTGATAATCTTTTCATACTGAAGCTAGCTGGGCAACTGAAACTTGCTTTTGGGGTAAAAATTTCAGAAGTGCCTGTGGACCAGATTTCTAAATGTAATTAGGCACAAAATGGGATTTTCAAAAGCACGTAGGCAACTATGGGAGTTAGCACCTAGGCCTTTTTGAAAACACTACTATCTGCATCTTTAAGCACCTAAATACCTTTAAAAAGTGGCCTACGTGATTTAGCAGCCTATGTCCCATTTTCAAAAGTTTCTTAGGCATGTAGGCTCCTAAATCACGTGGGTGCTTTTGAAAATATTGCCTTGGCCCAGTCCATGGGAGTCTTTTACAGAGCTCCCAAAGAGGGTGAACATTTATTAGCATTCGTTTCTCTACTTGCCCACTCCAAATCAGCTTTTTATCAAGGTTTCTTTTTACTTGGGAAGATGTTCTACAAGCTCTCACACTGTACAGACACTGTGTGTTGATTCCCAATGGATGCTGACAGGGCCGGCTCCAGGCACCAGATTAACAAGCAGGTGCTTGGGGCGGCCAAGGGAGAGGGGCGGCACCTGCGGCAATTAGGGGGTGGCAGGTCCCTCACTCCCTCTAGGAGCGAAGGACCTGCCGCTGAACTGCCGCCGCCGATTGCGGCTTTTTTTTTTTTTTTTTTTGCTTGCTTGGGGCGGCAGAAATGCTGGAGCCGGCCCTGGCTGCTGACAAGTGTTGCAGCTAATATTGTGTGAATCTGTACACACAAATGCCCATTTCCATGTGCAGAGATTTTACAATTATTTTAAAGAAACGCCTATTACTTTTTATTCAATGACTGTGCTTGGAGTTTGTTCCTTCATTCACTTTTCAATCTTCTCCTGTTCCATCTTTGTCTCTAGAACCAACATTTTTCCTACGGCCACAGTGACAGTTTTGCCTTTAAGCCTTCAATTAATATCCTCTCATTAGTGATGTATTTCATTCATTTAGACATGCATGTACAGTTTTGCATTTGCCACTGCAGGTTTATAATGAAAATGGTGATTATATCTGAACTCCTCCTGTTTGCTTGCAAAATGTGAAACACGGAAGAACACACACATGTCTGTACAAAGCTCCAGTCTTGCAAACGCATGTGAGCAAAGGGTCTCAGGCCCAACCCCAAGCTAGGCCATTCTACGATGACTGTTGTACATGAAGTTAGTTATCTGTACTCTTCCCCTTTTTGTAGTTGTGCATCTCCTTTAGAAAGTAGGGAAAATGTCAGCCTCCACGTAGCTCTTGCCATGTTCAGAATAATGAATTCAGGATTTAGCAGTTGTAAATGTATGCTTCAAAATCAACAAATCTGCTGTATAAAATTAGTCTGTCCCCCTATTAAAAAAAGAACACCTCCCCTCCCCTCACAAATCACCACACATTTTTTTCCTATCAGCTGCCCATTTCTCTCACAAAGCTGCCATCTTCTGCTTTCTTACATATTAATGGGTTTCAGGGATTTCTGTTTCTGCTGCCTTCTCGGATTACAAATTTCTTGTGTGTTAATTAAGCTGAAAAAAAATTGAAAGAATGTCACTGATTCGCTTGAAAAGCTAAAAATAGATTGTTCTGTCCCGAATATGGACTGCTAAGTTTTCAAACTATTTGTACAATGCGAATTAATTGCAGATGGCCAATTCATCTATTTAGATCTATGTGACAGAAATGAATGTACTACTGCAACTGATTGTAAGTGTGAAGCCCTTTCAGGTAGCTGGGTCATGTTGAATAAGGTGGGGGCATGTTTTTAACTTTCTGAAAATGCAATTTGGCAAATGGTCTGTTGATTTGAAGCTCTCCCTCAATAAAACAAAACCGAACCCAAACAGCTGAGATTTTAGATATGAAGCTGATGTGCACATTCGGAAAGCTACAAGCAATCTTTCATGTATGTTTCTAGCATCCATAATATATGTATGAAAGCAGTTGCACTCATCTAGCTAAAAATAAGCTTTTCCCTAAGGTACTTAAATAATCTTAATGAGGTGAATAGAGACATTTATTTAACCTTTTTGAAATTATCAGATTTTTTTTTGTCTTTTCTATGCCTAAATATTTCCATTAAATAATTCTATAACTTTTCTGGGTTTTCTCCCCAAAAGGAAATTAAACAACAAGCTACATTATAGCTATTATGGAGAAAACTTCAAGAAAATCTAAAAGGTGGCTGACAGTCAATCCTGGCTGTTACTGCTGTATCGCTAGTTGGATTTTCCAAAATATTGTGAATTAGGCAAGAATCCATATATTTTAAACTATGAAATAAAAACATCACTAACATAAGATATGTTGTTCGGGAATCAAAATGATCGGTTCTGGTACAGATCCTGCCTAGCAAGAGTCCTGCTTTATGCTGAAAATTAAAAATGTTGTTTGGGATTCTTCTAAATACTGCGAAGCAAGAGAAACTAAATATCACAGAGTCACTTCCTACTCCAATGTCTCTCCTTTGCAACGTCACTACTTCACATTCCCCAAATGCTCTTCGTAGCCTTACTTTCTTGAAAAATGTTGTGCAAAGGTTAATACAATACACAAAGGACCTTTGCCAACAGGGTGGTAAGAAAACCTCCCAAGAAGCTTCAGAAGGCATTTTATTAGCATGCCGATAACATCACAGAACTAATGTTTTTTAAGAGAACATAATGTGTTTGGAACATTTTTCCAAAGCTGCTGTCTGCGTTTTGAACCATTTATTACAAATTGAACTTTTAAAATCAAGACTTTGGATATCTTTTAAAAGTTACACTATAGCTCAAACACAGGGCTTGATGCAGAAATTACTGAGTTTCTGTTATGTTGTGTTATGCAGGAGATCAAGCTAGATGATCATAATGGTCCCTTCTGCCCTTAAAATCTATTGATTTTTTTCCCTTATTGCGTCTCCCTATGAAATGCTTCTGATGAAGCATGTGGATATTACGTGGCCATGCTAGTTGTGAGAGGGGGACTGAGACCCCTCTTTTCCTTTCCACTATGCCCATATTTTAAGTTATGTTGCTATTTGGGGCCCCGTTCAAATTCCCATGTGAAAAAGTTGGTCTCTAAGTAATACAGTACAAATTATATATTGTACTGCAGCCGCTTTTCAAGTTAAAAAAAAAGAGTTAAGGAAGGCTATTTAAACAAGGAATACATTCTTTGTGCGGGGCTGAAAAAATTGTAGGGTGCTGCCCCTTAAAAAGTGAACTCTGTCCTGTACTTTTCCAGTGGTTAGCCTTTATTACCTTGAAATTCAGGAGGTCACCCTCATTGGAGAGGCAGAACAACAGCTGTGTCCATAAAGAGAGAGAAGAGTGGACTAGTTCCCACCAGTTCTGAACAGGTCCAAGTATTAAGCCCAAATCTTTCTGCAGGCTCAATTTCTCTTTGCAGCGTTGGCAAGTCTCAGTGTTTTGTGTTTCTCTTAATGCCCCAGCTTCTGGAATCATGTGATTAAGTGAGAATCCCAGCTTTCATTAAAACAAATAACAAAAGTAAATTTCTAGCCCTACTGGTTGCAGTGAGAAGCTTGCAATTGTGTGTCCTAAAGATACAAAACCTAGGATGCAAATAAACAAAGCCAAACAACATTTTTTTTTTTTTTTTTTAAATCAGGATTTTCTTGGACCTGACATTTTTCAGCACCTGGCATTGGCAACACTGCACTTTGTCTAGGCATTGGCTTCTCCCCTCACTCACAATCTAAGGCCTCTTCTTCAACCAACAAGTTCTTCTCCTTTACAGGAGCACAGGATTCAGCCTCAGTGAAAGAGCCAAACGCGACGCTGTTTGCCTGGGCAGCGGCTGCTCAGAAACTCCTATGTGGCTGTTATTCCAGTCGCTGAATTGAAATGGTGACTGGGACCCCTGTGTCACACACACACACCCACTCCCCCAGGTGGTTTATGGCTCCAGTCCATGCTGACAGCTCTACCCGCTAGCCCTATATTCCCCCACTTCTGCTAGACTATGCAGAGTTGGGTGTAACCACAGCTGGCAAAAAAGCTAAAAAACTTTCCACAGCATTTTTGATTAGGGTATTGGTTTGTTTGTTTTTCAAGTTTGAAAATTTCAATTTAAAAAACTTTGACTTTAAAAAAAAAAAATTTAAATGGTGTGTTGACCATCTCTGTGTGTATAACCGATCTCTGTGGCAGGCAGGGCTTGCTGGGGCTTCCTGCTTCCCCACTCTGCAGCGTCTATGTACAGTGGGACCACCACAGGGTATGGGCCCAACTCCCCTGGGTGAATCCCCGCCAATATGGATGGTGCTTTTTAAAACAGAGGATGCTAGGGCTGCTATGTGGATACGATAGTAAAATTGTTTATGCTCCACGGCTGCTCCATGGCCTGAGGCATCCAGTGTGTCCTGAGGCCCTTGAGACTTGGGGGAACCCAGATAATGGGTTGTATGTACAGGGAAGAGAGAGCTGGAGCCAAACTGGCCACAGGGAAAGATTTGGATGGATTGAAAAAAAACAACAAAAAAAACAGAGGCACAGAGGAGGGAAGGTAAAGACCTTAAGTGCTCCAGAGAAGAACCCAGAGCTGATCTGAACACCGACTTTGCGGCCTACTTATCACTGGTCATAAATATGCCAGTGTGACTCAGCATTCTCGGCACTAGGCCAAGAAGGTCCCAGGTTCAAGTGCAGTAGCACTGGGGGAGGGGGTGCTGCCTGCTGCCAGGTGCCAACTTTCAGAGGAAACCCTCATTGCTAAATGGTTTTAAAATGCAGGATTAAATTCCCTACAGGCCTTAGCAAGAGGCACATCCTTATTGCTCTTCTTTGTAGCAAGGAAAAGGCTCAGCATAAGGGCAAATCCTGCTCGTTCTCTTGAGGAGAAACAGCAGCAAAGCTGGTGCCATTCCACTTCATGGGGAGTTTTGGGGGGAAGCAGGGGTGTCACTCACTCAAGAGAGAGCCTGTGCATAGGCAGTGGAGGTTACTGTGTCTAAATTATTGGGGGAGGGGAGTATGGGGGAGGGCCTTGAATATCAAGTGGAATGCTTCAGTTTAAACAGCAGAAACATGTAAGGGAGCCATATGACAGAAGAGAGGTAGGCCCTAAAAATAACATAGCAGCCAGTCTCCACCTCCCACCCCCAATTCAAGCAGTACAGGGCCAGGCTCTGTGCTGTCTCTGTCACATAGGGGGTTTTGTGGGTGCAATACACAGTTAGTGCTACATTTACGCTTCGTATCTGTAGAGCATCGCACTCTGTGAGGTTCCCCCGCCAGAGGCAGGAGAGCAGGGATCACTCCAAGATTTGGAGGAAACCTTTGATCCTTTTGCTCTGTTTTCTGTCTGTTTGTCGGCCAGATTAACGTGACCAATGCGCCAGTTCTCTTCAAGCAAAGAGGAAATTCCGATCCACCCTAGCATCCCTGTTCAGAGTTGATGCCTGTCAATTTGGTTCAGTTAAAATCAACCACGACAAAGTGTTTCAGACTGATGGAAAATGATGATTTCTAAGAGTACTATAGTATTTCTCCTTTGTGCAAGGACTGTGCAGTTTTTGCATTATCCAGCACAACACACACTGTCCACACTAAAACAACAATTTACTAGTCTCTGCCTTTTTCATGTTTGCATTCAAAACAAGCTCTTGATTTATTTGCATGGTGGGTGATAACAAAAAAATTAAATTTTGGTGGGTGGTACAAGCAGGATTGGTCAAAGCTATCTTTTTCATGGGAACGGCACCAAAGATGGCACAAAAAGTAACAAGCCAGGACACTGCTTTCACCCATCTCTGATCCAGGAGGAAACTGCAGCTTGGTGCAATTGTTTTCATGTTCACTATGAATCTAAAGTGTGTGCATAGAAATCTGCACTTGAAATGGGTGTAGAAAACAAAGGGAATCTGCACAAGCACTTGAAAAGGAAAAGCAATTGCTGATTTCTTACGGTGGCATGGCAGATTCTGCAGGGATCCAATCCTCGCACATGCACTGACAGGGAGACCTTGTTGCTTTCTCCACCTATTTTTGTTAATATTTTTGCTATTTCTAAAGAGTTATGGTTTGTAGATAAAGCAAACAACCTCTGAAAGGAGCTTCACTATCTGAAACAGTGACTGCTGTGTCAACTATTCCAAATAATGGATTAACGCAATACCTTGTTATGTCCCAGAAAGGAGACAAATATAGATCTGCGTTGATAGACAGAAATGGTTATTGTCAGGCAATCTACTCATAATAAATCAAATAACTTCAAAGCATTGTCAAGGTAAAGGAGATGTTTAGATAGACAGTCCTAGAGCAGGCCTGTGGGAAAGATGGTTATAGAATATTCTATTATGTGTTCTTTGCATATGTGCAAAAAGGAACTCAGGCTAACACTTAACTCCGGAGAGGGCTACTGAAGAATCAAGATTGAGAATATTCTGTCCTTTGAAACTCCCAGCAGTGTGCACCATGTGGTGGTGAACACTCGCACCATCAGGTCCCTTGCCTGCATGTGGTTACAGCCTTTCCTTGCCTTGGGCTACACATAGAGGTGCCAGCTACAATGGCTCCACCAGACTGGTGCCACTGTCAGCATTAGTTTAATTGACAGGGCCACGTCTCCTATTCCGTGTACACCTGACACCAGCTGTGCTCTCCTTGTGCTATCCAGTGCTCCAGGAAGGAAGTGTGCTTCCCCAGGCATGAGTCCACATGGCGCTCCCATGGGAGCGACACTGCACCTATCCCATGGAGGTCATTAACGAGCCCATTAAGTTCATTTCATTGCTTTCACTGGCACAACTGGCCAGCTCATATCTCACAATCCTGCTTCCCATGGACACCTAAGGGATAGTTCAGTTCCCATAAATACAGCTTGGCGTTTGTTTTATTGTTTCCTTGGGGTTGCTGCAAACATCTCAGCGTTCTGAGGGCCATTTTCCTTTTGGAAGGATCTGGCGACATTTGCTTTGCATTTTCCCTTCTGATTGTCTGTAAAAAGCTTTACTCATGGCAGGAGAGAGCAGACTTCCTTTGCCAAAAGGAGAAAAGCCAATTAGACAGTAAGGCGAAACAGAAGAGAGCCATGTTATTAACAAATAAACAGATATAAAAAAAATAAGCCTTCCACTTACTGGGTAACTGAAAATCTGTAAAAAGTTTCATGTAGACATTGGTCCAACTCATCCCTTCCATTTTCACTGCACTCTTGATAGCTTCAGTCCACAAGGGGCAGTGCCTAATCTTTGCACAACATGCTCTGAGAAGAGGTAAATTATATCATGGTAAAAATTTGGGATGTAAAAGTTTAACCGGTTAACCAATAAACTTGATGTTTATCAGTTTCTGTTAACGATTAAACTCCGCCCGGGGTCCCAGCTGCCAGCCCAGCTTCCAGGGTACCAGTTGTCAGCCCTGCCTCCGGGGTCCCAGCATGCACGAGGTCCCGGCTGCCGCCATGCGCCCGGGACTCTGCTGCCACCCTGCACAGAGCTCTAAGGGCGGGGCAGCAGCTAGGATCCGTGGCGCAGGGTCGGCAGCCAAAATCCCCGGGCACTAGGTCGGTAGTGGGGACCCCCACGTGCGGGGCTGGCAGCAGGGGATTCCCGGGTGCGAGGCCAGCAGCGGAGCCCCTCCTAGCACCCTTCGTACCCCTAGTTCCCTGGTTAAAAGTTTAACTGTGTAACCGATAGAATTTTAATTGATTACATGGTTATTGTTTTTACACGTTATTTACATCCCTAGTAAAAATGCTGCAGGAGCCACTGATGGAGCATCATGAGATTAGCAGAAGTGGAGAAAAAAATGCCCCAGAAACCTAGTACAGACTCAGGCTAAGATATCAACAAGTAGAATCAAGTGGTTGGGGCTGCAAAACTGAGAGAACGCACAGGGAGTCCGACTGTCTAAGAGTATGGGCCTGATTTCCAGAGGGGTTGAGCACTCCCAACTGCTATTGGCTTCAATCAGAGTGGTGACTGCTCAGCCCTTCTCGGGTCCTATGTGCTGTGGGACACTGCAAGCACGACAAAGCGTCACACACACACACACACACACACACACATCTGGAGAGAGATTTCCAAAAGGACAGCGACCAAGCTTACAGAACGCAAGTTACCAAAGCATAGACTTGAAGGATGATTTCCTTCCAAGGACAGTAGACAATCTACAATCTTGAACAGACTGCAGCATCTTGGAATTTCAACAGCACTAGAAAAATCCAGGAACACACAAGACAAAGACCACATATCTACGTACCAAATGCCTAACTGAGGAACCACATTATTTGTTCAAATTACAACAACAGGGTAGATAGATTGCTCTAATCATTTTGATTCCTTGTTGTAAATGCTTAGAAGACATTGCAGCGAGATAAACATTTTCACTTGACAATTTGCAATGTGTGTTTGATTAATTTCTTTCCAAAGTCACCACAAGAAGGTGCAACGAATAGCTCAAGAGAAAGCAAATCAAAACACATTAACTCACTTTTCAGCACTGGGATCTTCATTAAAAACTCACAAAAATTAGTTTTTCCCTTTATGTTTACTTAGGTAGCCTTGCACGGGGTCAGGATAAGATTCAGCATTTGCACTGCCATTCTGATGCTCAGCAAAGGTGGGGGGGGAGGAGTACATTACTTACCACTTCGGCATTTTTCTGAAATTGCTAAGAAGTAGGGATTTAAACTTTCACACACCAGCATTTTGCTTGATGAGTGAAAGTTTAAATCCCTGCTCCAGTAGCTTTCTCAATTGGAGGAAGAAAGCTAGATCTTAGCCACAGAAGAACAGACTCAAGAAGTGGCAACCTGTCATTCATTTTCCATTTAGGTTTGGCTCTGAGCCAGTGTTAGACATTGGAAAGTCGAAGCATCTCCAGGATTAATAGAGGGAGAAGGTAGGTTAAGGATTTATTCTACTCCTTACACATTTATTGCTTCTGTTCTGACTGAAATGCTTGATCCTTTGGGACAGGAGCTGCTATTCAAAAGGAGACAATGCAGCTTAACTATAGGTCGCAGGAGCTTTAGGGAGGGGGGGGGGGTTAAAAAAACAAACAGCAGCCTCAAGGCTTTCCAGAAGGGCTGAGTGAGGACTTGGGACATCCATGTGTCCATTGGTCCCGGATTTTTTATTTTAAATACCAATTTGGTCAATGTCTAATGTAAATGAGTCCTCCTGTAAATACTAGGAACTTTTAAAGGCAGTCATGTGTTGTTGTGTTCTGAAATCATTTATATACAATTCCCCCGCCCCACAGCCCCATGTTAAATTTCCCCTTCTCTGTAATCCAAAAAACAACCTTGACCCATTTTATTTTTCCAAGCAACTAATTCTAAGTCTGTGATTTTAAATTTGGAAGCACCAAGCAGCTGCTGCCCTAAAGTGGCAATTTTGATATTGGCTGCTGCATCTTTTTAATTTCCAGCCAGTAAGAACTTGTAATGTTCTCTCTTATATTGCTGAGTTGATCCACAGTCTCACAGGTATTAAATATGGTTCATGATAAATATGCTGATGATAACATATAGTGAGATGGAACGTGCAAAAAAAAAAAAAAAATTGACACGAGGGAGCAAAAAGTTACTAGATTTCAGGGGGTGGGGTGGGGTTGGATGAGCCGCAAAACAACTGCATTTAGGCAAGTTCATTATAAAAAAAATACTAGGTTCTCAATCTGCTTATGCTAGCACTTCTGTTGCTGGACCAGTGAGCCAAGCTCGCATCAAAGGAGTGTTTTCATTGCAACCCCAAATCAACGGATAAACATCAGGATAGCCACTAACAGCACCACAAGGTACTTCGGAACACTTGTTGGCTTAGAAGTAGTGTAGGCCGTTAGCAGGCCAATGACAGCAAACCAAGGGTATTAAACATTTTAAGAAAAGCAGCTACTGTATGATTTAATTTAACTTGCTTGATACAGTTATACTCTAGCAAGAAGCAATCCCTTTGCTTTTGTATTTAAAGGTTCAGGACCAGGTATAATTTGGGCAGGGAATGGACAACTCTTTTGCACCCTACTCTGTAAGGTAAGAGTTCTTTTTTGTAAGTTGACATGCCCAAAGGAGAACCTGAATCTCCAAGCAAGTAGTCCCAGAAGGAAGAAAGGCTGTCCTTTTTCTTCCCATTCCCCATACTGTAGCCAGCCGTAACTTGTTGTGTGTTCTCTTCCCAAAGTCCACATGGGTGAATGTAGCCAAAAGTGGAATTTAAGCAAATCAGTAGTCCAGTCTGGCATATCACCCCCCTCCTCAGCTGTCTGATGTCATGTACAGAAAAGGGAAGGGAAAGACTTCATTTTCAGCTTCTGATCAGGCATACTTGTCAATTCAATGCATCTAAGGTTACTAGCTCGTGTGGCAGTCAGTAAGTACGGTAGTTAGATTTCATTTATCCATATATCCAGGGCTGCCAAACAATAACTACATAATTGGCCTACTAGGGTTTCAATAATCCTTGTAATGTGTTCCGATATAGTGGTGATGAGCTTAGTATAAATCCTTACATAGGCAATTATAGATTTCCTAACCAGCACATTTACCATCGCAACCTATTCTCTTTCAGTCCTGAAACCCTTTTGACCAGACCATCAGATGCGCCATACTGTTGGGTGATTTTATGATGCAAACAAATATCCACTGTGGACTACTATGTCACAATGAAGCCCCTTTCCGGCCAAGCAGTACTTAAACCCAAAGAGTTAAACATTGGCTCAATATAATGCTCTACCTACATTACACTCATTCCCACAGGGGGATGGCACACTTTTGGGGATGATTACTGAAAATAAAGTGGGCCTCTTGACATCTATAGCCATGCCTGTAGGTGAGGTCCACGGTCAGCTACTACTCATGCAGACATGTCCTCTAAATCTACACCATGACTATCCTGTTATCTGTATATGGCATGAATGGATAAACCACACAGACCTGAGCCAAGCCAAATTCAGGCTAAATACAACGGACTAATACTCAAGTATTCTGTTCACCAGTGCCTCACTGCAGGAAGGAGGAGCCCAGCTGGCCCAGCAAAGGCCTCCTTTATGGTCTGAGGACCATAATAAGCCGGAGTCAGGGAAAAAGGTGCCCCATGGCACATAGTGCCAGCCTCCCTATCTCTTCTGTAGAAATAAGGGACAGCTGCTGCCAAGAAGGAAAAGAACTCCAACGGTAGGGATTGGCAAATAGGCTATTTGTTCTGGGGAGTCAAACGTTTCCTGAATATTAGTGTAACCCACACACCTTCTGGGTGTGGTGTTCTGTCCCATCTAGTGGCACTGAGACCACTTCTTAGAGAGATGAATGAGTCTGCTCTACAGCCTTAGTTAAGAGCCTTTGCAAATGAAATGGCAAAAAAAGTTGTACTACATGTTTAGCAGAATAAAGAATATTTTTTACACACACACACACACACACACACACACACACACACACACACACACACACACACACACCCCATGCCCCAGCTGTTTGGTTTGTGTCCAGAACTCAGAGATCAGCACCACTATCACACAGGGCCAGATCCTGCATGCCTACTCAGGCAAAGTTCCCAGAAAAATAACTGGGAACTTTGCCTGCATAAGGGCTGCAACTAGGCTTTATAATTAAGACTAGAAACGACTGCGTTCTGGGTCCTGGCATGCAAAAGATCACAACAAGCATCCATCTTTGCTTATAAAATTCCCATATTCAGCACAGCCACAACAGGGAGCTTTAAAAATTAGAGCAGGGTTTTCCCATATATGGGAAAGCTGACCTGCTGTGCAGTTCCTCCAGCAAAGCATTATGACAGGATAGCCGTCTGATCCGGAGAAGTCCTGCCTGCTTGCAACTTCTGCTTCTCCCATGGGAGATGTGAAGTGCTCAGCACTGAATTACACCACCTGGTTAAATGAAGTCAACCCACAAGGATTTGCAAGAGAGCGTGCAGTCAATTTATTCTCTTATGCTGGACTCACTCACCTGCGTGACTGAGAATGGCTCAACAGGGCTGTTAACTTCAAAAGGCTAATGCTTTTAAACCTGGCTGCCTAAACTGAGGCTCTGAAGTCCCTATCTTTGCACCTAAATAAAGGTGGCCTTATTTTCAGAGATGCTGAGCACCAGCAGCTCCCATTGGATTTGTGGTCTTACCACACTAATGAAAATCAGGCCACTTTACATTTAGGTGCAGAATATACAGACTTAGGAGCCTAACTTTAGGGCGTCGAGTCTAGAAATTTTGGCCAAGATGGACAAATCACAGTTGAGATTGTGTGTGGCCAAATTTCAAGTTGCAGTTAACTTCTGCAGCTGAGAGATTAACTCCTGAAATCAGTCCCTTATCATGGAAGTGCTAGTAGATTCTTAACTAGAGCTTCCCAAAGAATATTTGAGTAAGTAATGTTTATGCAGGTTCCATGAACGGAATCACCCACAAAGGCTTGAGGAACTGCGTCTGCTTTCCCAGCTGATGGTCTGATTAATTCCCCTCCTATCACTGGCCTCCCGCAGCAGAGTTCCCCCACACAAAGCCTGACTATTTAAGGAAGGGTAATTTTATCCGAACCCATCATCAGTGATTTCAATATTTCTATGCAATTAAGAGTCTATTATTTTAAAATCATATAAAGCCTATAGAAATCAATAGCACAGTGAGCTAGGGGAAGCCAGCCACCTCAAAGACAGGAATTTTATACTGACTTTGAAATGTTGCCTCTCAATGAAAGAGAGTGCTATGAATACAGATCTCTTATATGGATTTGGTACAATAAACTGCATCTGCTCACAGAAACAACCTCGAATAGGAGAGCACATTCACAACCTCTTAAAGCAGAGCAGGATGGATATGGTGAGAAATATATTGAAGCATTTCTGGTTGTACTGAATAGAAGTGTCCTCTCAATAACATTGGGAGATTCTTCATTTGTTGGCAGGGGATCTCCTGTAATGATCCCCAGGAGTCTGTTTTTAGTAGGCATATACTGCCTTAGGGAGAGATTTGTGAGTGGTTTGGTAAATTGTCAATGATATCCGGCTATATCTCCCTCCCTCCCCAAAATCCCAAATGACAGAGGGATTTACAGAGCATAAATGATTTGTCTGAGTATGCACTACCAATCGTGAAATAATCATCGATACATATTTTTCCAGTGTGGCTAAAGCCATGTGGATCAATCATCTTATTTTAAAGTTTCTAAAAACACATTTTATACACTCTAGGTTTCAAAAATCTGAAATGCACATTCACATGATTGTTAGGAGTTTAGGGCCTGATCCAGAGCCCACTGAAATCCATGGGAATCTTTCATTGACCTCAGTGGGTTTTAGATCAGGTCCTAGAATAGCTACAGTCCATCACGCAAACTCTTACACACATCCAAGGATTTACTGAGAGACTCTGAAAGAACTCTCAGGAAATCAGAATTTAGAAACCGTTAGTTGCAACATAGATGAACAAAACAATGTCACAACTGAGATTGACACTTCAACCTTAACTATCCTAAAGTGCTATAAGGCTTTTCTGTAAAGTTTGCTTCCATGCCTAATAGCCAAAATGAGTTAGGGATGGATTGCTTGGTTTATGTTTGAATTTGTTTCTTTTATCAGAATGCAGCGTTACATAGTTTTGTCTGTTAATAATCACACCAGTGGTTTTAATATGAATTAACTTAAGAGTCTCGTCTTTTCAATTTGTCAAAGCATCAAGGATATTTCAAAGACAATACTTTTAAGATGTGCAAAACAGAGCTCAGGGCCACCACTGAGAATTCTGTCCAAGGCTCCTTATTCCTTCACTTAACTCAGGAGAGTACTGATTATTTTATTTTTAAGAGGGGGACCAGGGTCCAAACCTTCAGTGAGTTTGGTTCTGCAAATACTATAAATGACCAGTGAAGTTTTCCAAACCACGCACAATTTTCTCCTCGTCTAGTGTGAATTTATAAAAACGAAGTGCAAGATTAGCATAAAGTTACATAAGGGTTTGTTCCTGCACTCCTAGCATACAAAGAGGATAGGAGAGGAAAGAGGTTGATCTGGGAACACAAGGAAAGCAGAATGAGGCCTCTAGAGATTATCTGTCAAACACTGTTCTGGGCAATTTTTCAAGATATCTTCCTTCATTTAAAAAGACTGATGGCTAAAAGTGCATGGTGGTTTCATGGTCTGAACAACCTCAGCAAACATGAACTGACTCCATCCTCCTCCACCAAAATAAAATACTATTTTCCTTATTTGAATTTATGAATTTTGTCTTACCAAAAATTATAAGGGGACAATTTAAAATCCCCCAATTAGTGTCTCATTGGTTACATTGCTTCTGTTATTTAAAAATGCAATTTTAAAAACATATACAAAGTGAAACATGCTATAACTCCCCAGAATATTGGTCTTCTTTGTGTATGTGGGATTGAATTTGCTATTTTCATCAACTGGATGATTCTGGTATTTAATTTTATCTTTAGATTTTAAACGTTTAAATGTCTTTGCTGTAATCAGCTTGTAAATTAATTGTTTTTCTCATTTAAAATTCATAAATAAGTTCCTATTAATAGTAGATTTGCTAGCACATTTTCTTTTAAAGTAGTCATTGTTATTAAATATTTAACACTGTGGATGTACATCACCTTTGGCACAAAGCTGATCCTTGTCCAAAGAATTTATAGTGTAAAGATTTAAAAAAAAAATTGTGACCCAATTTTATATCAATTTATAGCCTCCATGCATTTTAGCACATTTTAAAATTACATGGACTAAATTAAGTATCAGTTCGATACTCATCTCATGTTTAACCGAAAATCTGATCAGCTATAATCTCATTAGTTATAATAGGATTTTATAATTTCTGTAATGAGATTACAGAAATATCTGTATCTAAAAATAAAAGGAATGTTTCCATGATTTTGATGAAGGAAAGTTTTAGCTATTCCTAAATTGTTCTCATTTGGATCTAAAATTCAGACTGACATTTTTATTTAGTTCTTAAAAAAGATAGTTCAAAATATATCTCTATTACAACAGAAAATGAAGGGACATGCTCCAGGATTTCAAATATCCCATCTGGAAATTTGTTGCAATAAATGTGTTGTGGCTTTTCTGTTATTTTAGTTTTGTTTTTTTCATTTACAGTTCAAAAATTGAATGGAGGGGTATTTTTCCCGGTTAGGAGTCCAAATATCAAAGGAGTTATTCAAAATTTGCTGCTGCCTCTTTCTCATCTTTTACAGTCTCTGTATGATATCAGACAACAGACAAATTCACCAGGAAAAAAAATAAGTTAATTTCATTCTTTTAGAGGCATACAGAATTGTATTTATTTCCTTAGCAATTTCCTTACGAAGGGTAACCTCTCTGCCAACTTTCTAGGACTCAATTCTGAATCCCTATTCTAAAAACTTCTACTGATGTCAGTGTCATTTTTGACAAACAAACAATGCAAGATCCTATTTATAAGAGTCTAACAATACTTTCTGTCTTCATGACTAAGAAATAGAGCATTTCACTCCTATAAAAATTGACTCATATTTTACATATCTCCCCAGATTACCTCACTATATTTATACCAACATATTATATTAAAAAAAAACCCAAACATATTTTATCTAGCTTCCTAATTATACCTGTTCTCCATTTTAAATTATGGTGTTACCTATCATGTGTGTTTCCATCCTTATATTTATGTATTTAGTTTTTTTATTTGTATTTTTATATTTTAATTTTTACTTTAAGTGTAGAGGCTGTTTTAAAACTATATATTGGCATTTTAATCCTTTTCTGTGTTTTTACTGGATGAATTATTGGACTTCATGTTGAACACCTTGCCAGCTGCAGAAGGAGTTTACATATTACTGTTATTTATATTTTCACTTGAAAATAGCAGAATCACAAGTTTGACTTATGTAAATCTCAGACAGGTGAAAAAATATAAATTGTGGAATTCTTTTACTCTAAAATGACATAATCCCAGCCGTTAACTCTTAGTTAGCTGTTTAATTATCAACATGAAAAGAGGTGTCAACTGTGTTCTAAAATTGAGAATAGTAAAAATCTGGGGAAAGAATCTGTTATGTGCAGGAGGTAGAATAACTCAAAGAGAGAACACTAAGAACTTTCTAGCAGAGTGATGTTAAAAATCAGACTTATTTCATACCTTACTGATAGGCACCTTTAGGCTACAATAGCACAACAAACAGATTACAAATTTTATTCTAATTTAACATGAATATATTCCACAGCAATCCTATATCGATAATACAATTTCTATATTTTCAACTGTATACACATTTCATAGCATATTAATACTAAATATTAAGAAATCTTCTCCATTCATTATCTTGTATGTACCTGAATCTTTATATTTTTATCAACTGCATCTCAAAACTACATCATCAGATTTTAAAGTTCCTAATTTATTCATTTTCAGAATCCCAGGAGAGGAATTTCAGAATACATTTTACCTAATTTCCCCCTCTTTTTGGCACCAGAAATTGTAGACTGGAAGAAAGTAAACGTGTAAAACCCCCAGCTACTTTGGAATAATGATTTCTGGAACAGCCCACACATTGAAACCAAAAATCTGTTCAAGATTAGAGGTGATCACCATATTTTTCAGACATCTAGCAATTAGTCAATTACTGTTAATGTGAGCAAATTATTTAATAGGCAAAAAGCATTTCCAATTTATATAAACCATACCAATTTACTTGGTCTGGAATAAATTAACACATCCATATATTTCTTTGCTTACTGTGCCAAGCAAAGTCTGTAATATCCTCCCATAATAATATTTTGATAGGAAAGTGAATGTTCAGTTTGGATTTATACACAGAAATTTCTGCATTCTATTAATTGTGGTGATCTAGTATGTGATGATCAAATTAAAAAAAAAAAAAAATCACCAGCAATTTAATTAAAATAAAACAGACATAACCAGGTAACAGTTTTAACTGAATACAAAAACATTTTTTTCTATTTACTTTATAGTAAATGAAAGTACTCTTCTGTTTTTAAAATGACACTGCTTGAAGGAATTAGTTATACTTCATATTAATTATATTTAAACATCAAAACATTTAAAATGACCTAGAGAAAAAAGCTGTGGAATATCAAAGACTTCAAAAAGCAATTAAATGCTAAATTCTTAGCATACTAAATACGATTAAGCTTGATAAAACATGCACACAAAATGTGACAGAGGTTTGCAGAAAGCATTTGACAAACACCTTTGGTGATAATCTCAGGCTTTTAAAAAAAAGTACTGTTTAAACTCAGTTCTTGAATCAGTCATCTCCAGAGGCTATAGTAATATTTCAACAAAGTTATGTGGTCTGAACTATCCTCTAGTTTTCTTATTAATGAATACATATTTGTCTGATACTGTACAAACGAGATACATGAACATCTTAACTATCCTGCATGCATAGATCTGTTTCTAAGTAAATATACCAGAAAAGAATTGTGACTGAATTTTATTCTGAAAAGGATCTGTGCTCTCTCTGGTCTGTAAAAAACGGTCCGGACATTTCATTTACTGTTGACTAGAGTTACCATGTTAAATTTAAAGAGGCAATATGACTGATTAGGAAGTGAGGTGCTCCAAAGTCAAAACAATACACTTTCAGATCCGCCAATGTCTTTCACCTGGGTTATGAAAAGGGGTTGAATGCTCTAGATGTTTTGGTAGAAAATTAAGAAAGTTACTGTAATCTCTAAACTAAAACTTCACTTTTCTCAACCCCCAGTCAGCTAGAACAGCTTCAATAACAGGTCTATCTGTCTGTGATTTCTAAATATTTCTGCCTCAGTTATCTAGTCCAGTCAAAACAAGCACCATGTTTACAACCAGGGCTGCGAGAGATTTCAAAAAAGCTGCAAATCCTTCCACGCTCATCAGAGCCAAGAATATCCCTAAGTCTCCTGTCTTTCCTTAACTGAATCCTGCCCATAACCTTCCTCCTGCCCCTTCCCTGATCCATTTTCTGGAACCATCTCATTCCTTGATCCCCTAATCCCCTCAGGAAAGAAGTCAGTCCCCTGCTCCAAAGAAAAGAGCTATTCAAGGTCTCTTCGTCCTTTTTCTATCGCACAGTTGAGTGGCTTCCCTTTTGCCATCACACAAGTCTCCTGGAGAAGAGCCTGCACCTTCTCATCTGTAGGAAACACAGTAGAACGCCACTGCACCTCAAAACCTCCCTTTGGAGGAGCTGCCAGGGAAGCTGCTGCTCTTAAGATTCACAGATCTGCAAATCTGTTGAAGATTTATAATCCATCTGTCTGGCTGCTTGTGGCCAGTACAGGGGAGGTTGGAACAGGAAAAGAACATTCAAAACTGATTTGATAAAAGCAAAAGAAGGTCTTTAAAAAACAAAGATAAACTCAGTAAAACTGAATAAAGAAAGAAAGAAAAAAAAAAAAAAAGGAAACTTCTAATTTGACTTTCCCAATCCCTGGGCATGAGGCTCAGCAAAATGGGAATTTGCCCCCCTCACTGGCACGGAGTCTCAAAAATAAATACATTAAAAATAAAATTAAATTAAAATAGCCAAAACTCATTCTCTGCCATGTACAAAGTACTGATTTAGTCTGTCATTCTACAGAGGGATCTGCCTTGGGATTTCTCTTTACAGAAGAAATAGGGAACAGGGGAGGACTGGATGAGAAGGGAAATGTTCCCAAGAGAGTTTCACAAGTTACAGCACATTTATTTCACCAGATGCTATTTTTAAACCAGCTGTTGCTATTTTTATAAAATGTCAGTGTTTTCCATTTGCTGAACTCTGTCCTCATCTAGGCAGCCCTCTGCTCCTCCCCCCAAAACTCCCCACCCAACACACACTTTCAATCAAACCACCCCCCACACACAACCTTTCCCCCATAACTACCCACTCTCCCTCCTCTCTCTCTCACACACACACACTCCCCCCCAGCTGTCCTCTAATACCCACACTTCCTCTCCAACTTCTCCCAAAATGGCCCCTATTCCTGGTCTCTCCCCCCCCCCCCACACTTCACCCCCACTCCCCACTATTCCCCGAGTGCTTTCATTTCTACTGTGCATCAGATCTGGCAAAGCTGCATTCTTAAAACAATATTTGAAAAGCCGGTCTTCACCCTCTCCCTCCCCCCCCCCTTAAGCCCCCCCTCTCCCTCCCACAAAAAACACAGTTGTGCACAGTGCAAAGTCCAAGCTGGATCACCCAACAAATCTCCTGCTTTAGCTTCATTCCTCTCCAAGCACATTCCTGCCAAAGTGTGGGGGGGAGGGAGGGAAGAGAGAGCAAACAAACGCGACTGTTGCTAAGTTTTGCACTTTATACCCTTTTATATTTACAATCCTCTTCAGGCTAAAAATAGCAACACATGATCCATTTATAACTGGCCGGACATGCCCTGAAGCTGCTGGCGGGGCCCTGGCTGATGAGGGGAGCTTTTTGCGTTCTTTCTACCTGAGCTCATTCCGCATTTAAAGGGGTCAGACAACTAATCTCCTACAAAGCACATACTCAAATGACTAGCTTCCAGTGGAGATCAGACCCTTAGGTCTGGTATACACTTAAAAATTAGACTGACCTAGCTATGTGGTTCAGGGCTGTGAAAAATGTTTGCACCAGGGTTACGTCAATTTAATCCCTGGTGAAGATGCGGCGAGGTCGATGGAAGAATTCTTCTGTCAACCTAGCTATCACCCCTTGGAGAGATGAATTAACTACATTGATGGACAAACTGCTTCCATCGGCGTAGCTGTGCCGCTGTAGTATAGACATCCTCTTAGGATAACAGATGTAAAGAGACATTAAACTGTAGACCATCCCAAACCTCCCAAGTGAGTGACCAAGATCGCAAATGAAGAGCATACAAAATTCATACAGAATGCTTCAAAAGCTGTGGGATTCATTCCTTCAGTATAATGAACTGGTTCCATAGCTTTACACTTCCATGATCTAATTATTTCTGATGTTAAAAGGAGAGAGAGAGAAGAAAAAAAAGGGGTGGTGGTGGGCAGAATCACAAAATCTGTGTGAAATGTAAGTAATTTTGGTTCTAAAATGAGTGATGGCCCTTGAAACAAGAGGTTTGGTCAGTTCCTCTGCAAGTAAAGGATATTTCCCCACTTAGACTGATCAGCTATTAAATATTAAATCTACCTTTAATCCCTGCTAGTGCTTTATGCACATGAATTTAACTACGGTAAGCCTCACAGTTGGTCTGGGAGGTAGGTATTCCTCTCATTTTACAAAAACACAGAGGACCAAATTAAGAGGGAGTGTAAATTACACATCAGCAAGTGGGTGTAAAGGAGCATAAATAGGGGTGAGTTACATATTAACAGGCTAGAAGACTGTCAGAAGAGGTTAGAGTGGCTTATCAGTATTGCCAACCCTGCGTGTGCAAAAACCATGAGTCAGACCCTAAAACATTATGAAAGTGTTTTAAGCATGAGCTTAAAACACCAAAATAACCCAAAAGAAATCCCAAAACAAAATCAATGGGGTCGTTTTTATTTATCCTCTGGCTTTTGATTCTTAGGGTGCACTCGAGTCATATTTTCCATTCTTTTCCTACAGCCATGGAAGCTAGTAACTTGCCTTTTTATTGTTTTAAAAGAAAGGTGATATAATCATGACTCCAGGAGCTGTGACATTAAAAAACGACTATCATGAGACCTATATAAAATTGCAAGAACTGACAATGCTGTAACCTTCATTTACACTTTTTAAAGCTTTTGCATTGTTTCCTGCTACTCGCCTCAATTCTAGATTCTTAGGAGATAAATCACATTATCTTAGTCCTTGTCTACAGAGGAAAGTTTTTCACTCCATGTTTTTCTGCTATAACTATATTGAAAGAGTATGTCCACACTGCTTTGTTTATGCTGGCTTAAAATACTTCCTGTGTGAATCATTGTGTCTACACAGCTCTGTGCTTTTCTGACATAACAACCCAGCACTTTAGGGGGGGGGAAGGATAGCTCAGTGGTTTGAGCATTGGTCTACTAAACCCAGGGTTTTGAGTTCAATCTTTGAGGGGGCCCACTGGGGCAAAATCAGTACTTGATCCTGCTAGTGAAGGCAGGGGGCTGGACTTGACTCAATGACCTTTCAAGGTCCCTTCCAGTTCTAGGAGATGGGATATCTCCATTAATTAATAGATATCCCATGAGGCAACGTTCTGCCACGAGACTTACGCATGCTGGGATTTTTCTCCAGCACGTTGTGGGATAGCTACCAGAATTCCAGGACTTTGGGTCAAACTAATAAACTCCCATGATTCCTTTCCTGTTCATCTGGTTTTAACAATCCAGCACCATTTTCAAATTGCTGTCAGTGTTTCCTTTATGCTGCCTGCTGAATGACATAATCCTAGAGCCATGAATACAAACAGGGTGCTCCAGATGTATCAACAGTCACACAGCCAGCTGGCTCTGGAGTAGTTGGGAGACAACCACCAGCATAGCTGCCATTATACTGCACAAATACTGCTAGAGGAGGAAGAGGAAGAGAAGTACTGTGGTGACAGCACTGAGCAGTTCATTCTGCGTGACATTTTACTGGAGCAGCTTCAGTAGGCAGAGCACCACTTCTGAGCTTGGCCAACCAGCACTGAATGGTGGGACAGGACAGTGCTGCAGAACTGGGATGACCAGCTGTAACGATGCTGGTTCTGGCGGGACCCAACTGAGTGTGCCAATTCAGGACCAATTGCTTAAAACAGGGCAGTTACAGCCCCAGGCTGGGGTTTTTCCACTCTAAGGCAAACCAAACCAGCCAGACGAAGAGGACTTTGGTCTCACCCCACTGGCTAACCACAAGTCACACAAGCAATTCCCATAGACACTCCAGTATCACCACCAGTGCCACTTGTTATGGGGACAAATGATTATGAAAACCAATACCCCAGTAAAAGAAAAAAAGGTTCTCTCGATCCCAAAGGACCAAGCCCCAGATCCAGGTCAATATACAAATCGGATCTTACTCACAAATCACGCTGTTGCCAATCCTTTAGAATCTAAAATCTAAAGGTTTATTCATAAAAGGAAAAAGATATAGATGAGAGCTAGAATTGGTTAAATGGAATCAATTACATACAGTAATGGCAAAGTTTTTGGTTCAGGCTTGTAGCAGTGATAGAATAAACTGCAGGTTCAAAATCAAGTCTCTGGAGTACATCCACAGCTGGGATGGGTCATTCAGTCCTTTGTGTAGAGCTTCCATTTGTAGCAAAGTCCCTCCAGAGGTAAGAAGCAGGATTGAAGACAAGATGGAGGAGAGGCATCAGCCTTTTATAGTCTTTTCCAGGTGTAAGAACACCTCTTTGTCCTTACTGTGGAAAATTACAGCAAAATGGAGTCTGGAGTCACATGGGCCAGTCCCTGTATACTTTGCTGCGTTGCAAGGCGTATTTGCCTTCTCTCAATGGGTCAATTGTATAGCTGATGGTCTTTAATGGGCCATCAAGCAGGCTAGGCAGAGCTAACACCAACTTGTCTGGGAAGTCTCCCAGAAGCATAGCATAAGTTTGAAATACAGACAGTATAGAGCCAATATTCATAACTTCAACTACAAAATTGATACACACATATAGACAGCATAATCATAACCAGCAACCCATAGCCTTGTCTTAGACACCTCATTTGACCCCCTTTATACAAGATTTGGTGCCACTACAGGATCATGGTTGCAACAATGATCTATATGGTCCCAGATTATATCAATAATGTCACACCAGCGGCAGTATCTGAACTTCAGAATGCAGAAGCTGCTTTTTTCAAGATCTATGCAGCGCTCACCCTGAAGCTGCAGCAGCACAAATACCAACATGAGAATTCCCCTCAGCGTGGAGAAGCGTGTGGCCATCATCATCGGGAATCTCACCATCCCTGATTGCTACCAGTCAGTAGCTAACCACTTTGGGGTTGGTAGGTCAACTGTCAGGGTTGCTGTCATGATGGCTGTGATGCTATTAAGAGGGTGCTGCAGCTCTGTTTCATAAAGCAATGCACAGGAGGTTGTTGATGGATTTACATGGTTGGGATTCCTAGTTGTATACGGGGGCCATTGATGTGATTTAGGTACCCATTATTTGTCCCCTAGCCTCTGATCCCCAGGCTTCAGAGTTCAGTCAGATCTTGTATTCCCTTTCTGTTGAGGACCACCATGGTACATTCACCAATATTAATGTGGGGTGGTCAGGAAGGGTCCATGCTGCCAGGATCTTCAGAAACTGACCCCTCTTTTACCGACTGCTCCCTGTACTTCTCTCTTGTTCTTATCCTGGGGCATGAGGCCTTCCCTCCAATTTTCTGTCTTCTTGGCCTGCTCTTGGGATGCCGTCAGCAAACACATCTTCCCTCATCCTGTTTCTCTCCCCTCATAGGTTTCCCAGGCATTCAGGAACTGATAATGCCCCTTTCTGTGAGGGCTGTAGCATGTCAGGTACTAGGGGAACAAAGAAGCAATACAAATAGTTATTATAATACTTACTGATTGAGGTCCCCTCCACAGCCCTGTCAGACTGGCTCTCTGTCTGGGTCTCAGGGACCACCTCTGTACCTGGGTTTCTAGTCCAGGGTTTGGTGTGCCAAAGAGATCGTGGTTGTCCAAGGGAATCCCTTCCTCACTGCAGTCTGTGATTGGACTTCCAAACTGTCCACAACATAAAGGGATTCCACGATGGCCTCCCTAGCAAAAGTCTGATCTGGCTTCTCACAGAATGCATAGGCACTGGGAGCATTGCTGGAGGGCTTTTTTTTTGTCCCTAGAATTGTTATAATTCTGCCAGAAATGCTTGGCTTTGGTACAACACTGAGCCTTGTCCTGGGAGTGCCCCTTCTCCTGCATTTGCTCCAATAGCCGAACAGATCTTCTCATCCTGGTAACTCCTGTTAAGACAGGGCTGGATGTGCTCCTCGCCACAGAGGGCAAGGAAATCCAGACCAGAACTGGATAAGGCCGTGCACAAGCACTATGCATGGCTGTTATGACGGACTCCTAGGTATCTTAACTTGCCATGAACTGAAATCACAAAAGGGCACACCTGGGTGCGTACCAGCATTTAAACAGGGAAGTGACAGAGTCATGACAACCCCACAGCAATGGAGGACTCACAGGTAAACAGACAGAGTGCGAAGAATGCAGTGTAGGACAGCCATGGAGAACAACTCATTCCAGAATAGAGAGTTATGTTGCTTCCAAAGCGGATTAATTAAAGCAGGATAAGACACCAGATAAATTTATAATTTAATTTAAAATTCTGGACAAACTGAAGCTGTACCAAAAAACCTCCCCAATGTAGACAAGGCCTTAGACTCCCTCATGCCCACTTACTAACCTGAAACTTGCAACACTTTGCCCATTACCTCTATATTTCACTCAGAGAATTCAAGTGGCTTGCCTGCCTAGTGTCCCCAAATGAGTTTGTGGGAGAACTGGGAAGAGCATCTCGATCTCATCCTCTTCAGAACTGTGCTCCATCTTGGCCAAAAGGTGAAACACAAACTTATCTGCAGCCATTGAAAGAAACAATCAACTCCTTACAAGCAGCAAGAGTTTCCATAGCGCTGACACAGAAAATCAGCACAATCATTTGTGAGAATCCTTTCCCTCAATGTGAGGCACAACACTAGTCAGTTGTGGTTAGGATTGTGTCAGGAAACGCGACACTTTACAATTGTGTCAAGCATGATAACGTTTTCTAGAGAAGAAAAGCTCTCATCTACGGTGGTGTGCAATGCACTGCAAATTTGCACAGGCAGAGTTGAGAGCAGAATTTGTCCCAAAAGTTCTAAAGTGTCCCTATTTCTTTCTTTAAAGTTTAAGTAGACAGTGGCCAGAAAGTGAGGCCTGTTACCACCAGGCAGACAGACTTCTGCAGCACGATCCCCAGGCTATTTAGTCTAAGTTCAATCACTGAACTTTTAGAGGTGTTTATTTTTCAAGATATTTTGGCCAAATTTTATTTTCCTCTTGAGTCAAACAATTAAGCTACTTTTAGATTCTTTCCCTTCCCCTTTCTTGTACCTGTGGTCCTGTAGCTGAGGTACCTTGAATATTACGGTACATTCAACTCTTCTTCCAGGCACAAATACTAACAGCAGAATGTGGTCTAAATGTTGCAATTCTTTATTCTACAAATGGATATCACTAAGGGGAATTTGTCTTTGCAATTCCATATAAAGCTAGGTAAACCCAATATACAATACAGATTAGCACAATATTACAGCCTATGTTCATTGAGGTATCTTTACACAGTGGCTCTCTAAAACTTGGGGACATTATTGTTTTACATATGTGAATGTTATTAGGACTGATTCCCTCTGCTATCTCCAATAGCCCACATATTCATTACACCTTCAAATGCAGTGAGGATCCAGGCTAGCCATTAGTTGCTATTCCTGCATTGCACTCTAGGGAATCATGATCACATGATTCACTCCTATAGCCAACTGGGTACTACTCTCTATTTTTAAATAAAGACAAAATTGTAGGAGAGTTGACCTTCTTGGATCAGCATAAGCTGGGAATCATGAGGAGGAGGAACAGCTAATGTGAGGAGAAAGCAGATTCTACAGAGCCATACAGCTGGTATTCTGTCAGCCAGGTAAAGCCACTTCAACGTTGGAAAGGACCAGGAGCCCTATTGGCTAGAAAGTCAGGGACTGAGCCTGTAATTAAGGGCCCCTTAGTACAGGGATGCAACTGCTGATGAACAGGGTGGGAGAGATGGGATTTTACCAAACAAAATGATGGTCCAGTAAGCATGACGAAGGCCTATACCATTTTAACAATACTAGTAAAGGTAAAGTGGTACATTTGGATACAGTCAAATTGGTATAAAGGCGCTGTGTGCTAGGAGAGCTGAGGATTCTCACCATCTTGCTGGATCTGGCCCTTTGTCAGGTTGGAACACTCACCCATCTGGGACCTCTCTTCTACCTACCTGCCCTTCCTACCCAAATCTGTAAGAACAGAATCATTATTTACCACACAGTAGTTTAAAAAAACCTGAACAAACCCTGACACCCACTATGTTTTCTTTTGCACGATTGTTATTATTTTAAAATAGCTTTAACTGGTTTTTTTTTTTTTTTTTTTTTTTTTTTTTTTTAAACAACACATTTTTAAAGCAAATTTATAGAAAAAAAATAATTTGTGCTCTCTTGTTGAGACTGAATGCAGAGTCAACCTGGCATGAGATTTTATAGCAGAATCGTAAACCTCTGCAAGTTTAAAAAACGTGGCATATGAGAGAGACACTGGCAGACCTTTAAACTGCAGGAGCACTTGAGGGCGCTGCTGTAATAAGTTTCTCTCACCCAAAACAATCCCAGTTAGCTTTGTTAGGAGCTAAATCCTTCTATTACAATACGAGTTACACTCCTTAGCTGCTACTTACATTCTTGCTGTTACATAGTAGCCCCGCTGTTATGGTACGCAATGAACAGAGGCGTGCTCTAGCATTAAACATTCAAGGTTAGCACCAATTATTGTTTAAACTGTTTACACGAGGAAGTGAAAGCAGTTTAGGTAGCTTCGGAGTGACAGTATTCTTCTTTTCCAGATTTTATTGGCCCTTCCCTGCAGGAAGTACAAAGGAGCGGGCTTTGTGCAGCGCATTAAGATGGTGTTGGGGGACCGGAGCGATGGAAATCACCCTCTAACCCTGAGGGTTGGCCTACGGACGGGGCTGGCTCCAGGCACCAGCTTAACAAGCAGGTGCTTGGGGCAGCCAAGGGAGAGGGGCGGCACCTGCGGCGATTCGGGGGCAGCAGGTCTCTCACTCCCTCTAGGAGCGAAGGACCTGCCGCTGAACTGCTGCCACCGATCGCGGCTTTTTTTTTTTTTTTGCTTGGGGCGGCAGAAATGCTGGAGCCGGCCCTACCTATGGAGCAGGAATAGCTGCCACGGCTCCTTTGCACCCAACTTTTGTGGGTTTGGGTTTGCTGTGGCTATGTGATTATCATCTCTCTCTCCACAACTGGATCCAGTGGGGAGCCCCCCCCCGCATCATGGTGAAGAGACGCCACCCATCTACATCCCTCCTGCCCCTGCCATGTCCCTTCTCCCTCTCTCTCTCCTGCAGGGCAATAGGACCTGATCCAAATTCCACTGAAGTCAAGAGAGATTTCCCTGGATCAGGTTGTTAGTGCTCCTGTGTCGCCACAAGTTTTCCTTGTGCTAGGAAAAGGTTTGTGGCTTTCCTTATTTCATTAAATCACTCCCCCTCGCCCACAAGCCTCCCTGCTCCAAAGCAAAACTTTGCATTTTGAATAAGAAATGGTCTTTTTATTTAAGTAAAGCTGTAACTTGCCTGCCTGACAAATTGTTCTCTTCAAAAGCTCTGCACTTACAATGCTGCATTTGATAGTCCTGTGATAAAGGAATGCTCTCGTATTTAGTGCCATTTCTGAATTTTTGGCTGAACAACAATTTTCACTGTTGCACTTTAACTACTGCAGTTTTCTTCAGTACAAATATGTTTTGCTAGATAGGAAAAACAAAATCACAAGAAAGCAATTTTAGGGAATGGAAAATCTGCAGAAATCTACCAGAAAGCAGTATCTATACTTAAGAGGAGTGTTTGAGGACACGAGCTGAAGTAGGTTTATGAGCATGGACAGAGGTTCACCTCAGTTAGAAGCCAATTTAGCTTCAATCCTGCAAACACACATGGAAGTAAAGTTTATGCATGTAAGTAATCTCATTGACTTTAATGGGACTGCTTACGTGCATGTTTGCAGGACCAGGCCGATATGGTAAAAAAAAAAAAACAAACAAAAAACAAAACAAAACAAAAATGTAATGGGAACAGTGTGGATGAAGCTAGTGAAATGAAAGCAAGCTGTCTCAGAATCCTCTATCACTTAGGAAAAGAAAGGGAAACAAATACCACCTAGACCAAAAAGCGTTTGAGAAAAAAATCTCTTACCTCCATGGATAAAACATGATTATTTGCTGCTGCGTTCAGTTAAATTAAAGAGAATTAAAACTGTGAACCCTCCCTCCCCCCAGCAACATGCATACCCAATTCTAGCTGTTTTCTTTGGTACCGTATTATTTTCATCTCTCTGGTTGTATCTGTTGGCCCCAGCCTGAATGGGATTCTTTACTTTTTCAGCTTATTTTGTTTTTAATTAGCTCTTCGGGTTGGGAAGACTGAATGGGCCTTGATGCCATGCTGCCTTCCTGAGTCTGCAGTCAGACAGAATGAAACTATGGGCCTCCTCTTAATACTTTAGAGAGTCTTGTATAACTGATCCCCAGAGATCAGCTTTTTGGGAAGGAGGGAACCTCACAATCCCAGATTACAGTCAACAGATTCCCAGTAGCTGGAATGATCTATGAACACAATCAGCGCAGGTATTTTAAATAACACTGACAATGAGCTTCAGAGTTAGCATTTCAAAGCTTCTAGGGACAATTTCAGAGAGTGCTGAGTGTCGCCTGCGAGGTGCTGGGCATTATCAACTCCAACTTACTGACAGAAGTTGAGGGCGTTCAGCACCTAGGGAAGATGTTCAACAACATGCAAAAATTAGGCCTTTAGAGCTATAGGACCAAACTGAGCCATAGTGCAAGAGGATGCAAATCAGTGGGAGCTGTGCCCACGTATGCCAGGGCTGAATTTGACCCGTTGTTTCAGTCTGCAGGGCACACTCAGTCTTCGCAACCAGAAGGGTTAGAAGATATTTTTTTAGGTAAATGAAAGGCTTATATTCTCCAGAAACTGATGGGACCACCAAAGAAATGCTGTTGTGGTATTTATGTCAGTACGAGCTCAATCCAGCCTCTTGACTGATCCATTTACTGCGGATGAAATAAAAATCATTTGCTCCAATTAATGGTTGCATTAAATGAAAAATGGGCCATGTATCCTGGAGGTTCCATTACGGGCTGACTTGAAAAGAACGAACAAGGTTCCTGCCTAGCAAGTGCAGATGATGTTACATGGGGTAGTCACCATGTGCACATTCAAACCCTGCTGCAAGTAAGGCGCTCTACTCAAACTGCAGAAAACAGGTCCAAATGAATAGGACTAAAATCATATGGTAACAAAAATAACCTGTACAGACATTTACAGTGACTCAGAAAAGGCAAAAGGTCTTACAGTTTAATGGGAACTCTGATACAATCTCTGGGTCATCTGATAAACTGAATATGCCATATTATTGTTAGCTGCAAAAGGTTTTGAAATATGACCATGTAATAGGCGATACCTCTCTAGTGCCCCTTTGGGGAGAGGGTCGGCACTGCTCCTGTCTCAGTGTCCAGACAAAGCCCTCTAGCTATCCAGTGGTTCTCAACCTGCGGCCCAATCAGCACAGAGCTGCGGCCCATGTGACATCCTCAGGGCCACACAAATAGTACTGGATGCAGCCCACAATAGTAAACAGGTTGAGAACCACTGAGCTATGCTGTTCAAGGTGTCAGCTCCCTTGCGGGAGGTGAGGGGGCATATTAAAGCAGTCCAAACCAAGTGGGCATGTTTCCACAGCCCACTAAAGCAAAGTCCTAGGCTTCTGGGAAGCCGACAAGGGTGAGGGGAAAACCAACCAAAAGTACTGGCCTCTCTCCTTTCTGGGTGGCCAAGGCTTTCAAGCAGTTTCCCCAGTTAGCAACCCCTGCTTCCAGGGCCCAGAGAGCTCCGAGTTGCTGTTTTACTCTTTCTGAGTGCCCCCATGAATTGAGCAGGGATCCTCCCTTTGAAGGACCCGCCCCGTCTCCAGGCTTCCTTCCCCCTCAAGAGTGAGCTCAGGATCGCATCAACCGAGCCCGACTTCCCCCATTTCCAGCAAAAAGAAGCCCACCTTGCTGTGCTTCTTTCCTGCGTGACGCTGTACTCTAAACCAAGGGGGGTTGGTGAGACAAGTACCATCGCATAATGCCTGGGTTTGTTTCCTTCCTCATATTTAGCTGCTGGAGTGGGGCGTGACCCATAATGAGAGAGAGGGAAAAATATTACCCAGGAAATAGTAACTAAGAGCTTCTATGGCCCACTTGACCACTAGTGCTTGCTTTTTGATCCAGGGAAAAGAACTTGGGCCTGGGGAACAGTCCTGCTCTTTCAGAATACCCCCCTGCATTGAGCAGGGATCCTCCTCCCTTTTAAAGGCCTAGCTCCAGGCTTGACGAGCCTTACAGGTGCACAGGATTGACACTGACTGTGCTCAGAAGAGCTCTTTAACCCTTTCTTGACAGGGGTGAGAACTACCCCACCACTGACAAAGAGAACTAATTGCTCAGACACAGTGAATGCAGCAGATGATACAAACAAACCTGTATCTCACTCCACCCAACTCAGTTACTCGCTGTGGGTCTGAGGCCAACTAATTAAAAAACAGAAGCCAAATAAAGAAATCTCAACTTGTATAATTTAGAGCCTGCAGTTCATAGATTCACAGCCATAACAGGTCAAAAGGACGGGGGCAGTTTGGGGAATACGTCTGTGTCAATTTATGAATTCCTTTTTGTTTTGTGAAATATAATTTTAGGACTGTAACCTCCAGTAAGGATTAGAACGTCCACTTTGTAGCAGAGACAGACCATGTCTAGGAAGATGAAATAAGCCTACCAAAGGGCCACTGAAATTGAATAGTGCTACCTTGGTGGTACAATGGGGTTGCTACTGACAGAGCCATTGACTTTTAATGACTCTCTGCCCAACCTGGGGTAGGGGTTGAATATAGAAAATCCCCAACAGAAGGAGAGTCCGAGAAAAGGTGTCCCAACTGCTTGTAAATGGAGACGTGCTCTCGGAGCAAGGGGAGCCACCCCATTGCAAGAAACAGAAAGATACAGGTGGAAGATGGGGAGGCACGAGGGGCTTGGCTTTCCCACAATGAGGCACCCAAGGACACTCAGGAGTGGGAAGGACACTGAGAAGGGATTGTGTTCAGATATTTAGAATCTTACATAAAACTATAATGCTCTTGCGCTGTCTAAGAGCGAAGTGAGTGTTTAAAAAGTTCCTGTGAAATTTCTTGTGTGAGCTAAGCATTGCTGCTCCCCTTGACATATGGGATTGCAGATTCTGTTTTTTGTCCTTGCCAGGAACTGCTCTGAACAGCGAAGCCATGACAAGTGTGTTCACACAAGTGAAGTTAATGGAAAGTCACAGCTCAGGATCTTGGTTAGCCTCGCCTGGGTGTGAGCATCCCCCCTCCAATGTCCTACCTGCATTACAGAGTCCTCACTGTTTCTGCACTTGTGTGCGTGCGTGCATCTGGGATAAGCACAGTGCGTGCATCTGGGACAATATCCCACAGTTCTTCGTGCTGAGATGCTCTAGGATTCTTTCCCAGTCAATTGTATCAATTGCGAGAGAACTTGTCTGACCTTCAGGCAGAATTGCAGGAAGGTCATTGGAGGACTGTCAGCAGTCAGGTGATTTAGCCTGCATCCTCATTGCAAAGTGGGAGCATTACAGCCTAAGCTAAAGCAGAACCAACCCCCCCGCCCCCATCCGACCAGGTAAGCTACCTCGGGCTTGAAAGCACCTCCAAACCCAGCTCAGAGATATTTCTTTGTGGATTGCAGGGGTATTCAGGCTAAAACCCAGATAAGAGCCCAGGTTAACTGTGCTGTGAAGATGTACCCTTAATAGCCGTCAGTCGAGGCTAGTATTGCTCTAGGCTCATCTTTGCAAAAGCGCTCAAGCTAACTGAACTGCTCTCACAGATAAAGTATATGGAGGAATCTCACACTATGAAGACCAGTTTGTTCCCACTGGGACTTCGAGATCTCTCCGTTCCCAAAACCACAGCTTTAGCACTTCAGCTACCGATCTTGTAAAACACAGTAGCTCCGCTAGCATCTTGCAGGCCTCCAACCACTGAACAGATGAGACATTAATTTATTGCTACACTTCAAGCACAAGAAGTGTTTGACTCCGAGTGCACAAACACAAAGGTCTGTTCTTGCTCAGAACTAGTTCTTGCCCAGAGCCTTGTAGGCTCAGATTCCAAGACCTGGCCAGAAGGGATCATTGTGATTATCTAATCTGATCTCCCATTCAACACAGACCACAGAACTTTCTCAAAATAATTCCCAGAGCAGATCTTTTAGAAAAACATCCAATCTTGAATTAAACATTGCCAGTGATGGAGAATGGACCACAAACCCCGGTAAATTGTTCCAGGGGTAGATTATTCTCACTATTTAAAATGTATACTTTATTTCCAGGCTGAATTTGTTTCTTTATTAAAAAATTCCTGAATCAGCCACTTCATTATCTTGCCTGGGATTAATATCAGACTGACAGGCCTATAATTACCTGGGTCATCCCATTTACCCTTTTTAAATATTGGCACAAGAGTAGCTTTTCCCCAGTCTTCTGTAACTTCCTCAGTGTCCCAGACTTATTGAAAATTGACATTAATGGTCTAATGAGCGCCTTAGCCAGCTCTTTTAAAATGCTTGCATGCAAGTTATCTGGACCTGCTGATATAAAAATGTCTAACTTTAGTAGCTGCTGTTTAACATCCTCCTGAGATACTAGTGGAATGAAAAGAGTGTTATCTGATATGATGTCACAGGGAGTGCTCCCTCGCCCTGGATTTCTCTTAGCAAGCAGTCCTCACACACTCTAATGCAGGTTCATCACAGTATACTTTATTTACAAAGTCTTATACAGTTTTATATCCCATCACCATAAGGCTTCTCCCAAGCTTCAAAATACCCTCTAAGAACAAGGTGAGGGGAGGGGGAAGAGAGGTCTCACCTCTTTGAAATTCTGAGCTTCGTTGCCCTTCCTTCCAGCTTTCCCTCTCCCTGCCTATCTCCCTTTTAACTGTTACAGCTGACGAGCTGAATCCCCTATATTAATTGGTTAATCACCCAGTCCTTGATCAATTATTTCCTTGATTTAGCCCCTGCCGGGAAGCTTACTGGCTGTAAGAGTGGTGAATCAGCCTTAGGCCACTTCTACTGTCACATATGACTGCATCATCTGTTTTTTCCCCAATACAGAACAGAAGTGTTTTTAAACACGGCTGCCTTGATAATTCTACAATTGATAATTCTACCATTTCCATCTACTAATGGACCAGTAGTGAGGATTATTTTTGTTCCCCATATACTTAAAATACTCCTTTTTATTGTCCTTATCGCTGCTGGCCATGGAGTCTCCTTATGCATCCCTTATCAATGTTCTGCAACTTCCCTTATCAAGTTTGTCGAGCTATTCTTCCTGTACATACTTTTCAAGCTGGTATATACTACACTTCACTGGGCTATTCATTTAAATATAAGGTATGAACCATGAATTGGGCTCCAGTTGCAGAATCAATGAACATTTACCCAGTGTCATAACCTGACACTGTGCTGCTGCTTCTGAATTAATTCAGAACTTTTCATTGTCCTGCAACACACTGGAGAGAGCAGTGCAAATTGGAACAACCCTGCAAATTTTGGATTAAGGGGAAGCAAACTTGCTACAGGGTAAGGAACTTTAGAAATGCTGGTTATATGAGTAGCTTAGAATAGATTGGTTGGATGGGCCAGACAAAAGTGTGAGGAATATGGGATCTGAACAGGATACTCTCAGAATTTAAGGCAGTGGCCAGATCCCTTGAGATTTGCAAGGTCTTAAATGAAATAGCATTACTTTAAGTACTCATGGGAGGTGTGACAGATATTGCAATTGTATGCAATATATTTGGGGTCCATACTGTATTAAATATATGAATACTTATCAGTGATTGTGTTCTACTTCAGGGATAAAGTTACCACATGTCCTACAGAAATTAAGAACAATGGAAGACGATTAAGGTGAATCACTGAAATTAAACTCTGGAGGGGTATTACCCCCTGGAGAGATTTGCATGTACTGGTTCAAGCTGAGTTTTTTTTAGAGACTTCGAGACAAAGAAAGGGCTTTTGGTATAAAAAGATGAGTTTGTATTGACCCAGGGCCTTCCTTCTGATCCAACAAACAAACAGGACTTTCTGTCAAATGGGGGCTCCAAACCTGGTGGAAGGACTTTGGCCCCATAGACCAATGGGTGACTCCTAGTATATTTAGTGTTTGTTTAAATCTGTTTATTGGTTTTTATTATGTTTTCTTTGGAATAGTTTTACCTTAAAAATAAAGGCACTTGCTTAGAAATTGCCATATGGTAACTTGTAGCTGTGGGCAATACACTGTTCAGAACTTGCAGAGAGAAAGCAAGGCACACGTGCTGGTCTTTAATCACACTGTCTTGCTGTGGATATCACTGTGTAAGCAAAGGGAGCTGTACAGTCTTAAAAACCCAATCAGAAGGGACTAGGACAAAGATCCCTGCCCAGAGATAGGGGATGGCTGGAGACATGAGACCTCCTGGGAGACTGGGAACCCCGGTGGTGAGGGAGATACAGGTGATGAAAGCTGGGTAATAGGGGATGGATCATTCAATAAATATCCCTCTTCTGTTCACTCCCTTTGAAGTATCTGGAACTGGCCACTGTTGGAAGACAGAATACTGGGCTAGACTGAGCATTCATCTGACCCGCTATGGTCATTCTTATAGTCTTATGAAACGGTGATAGTAGGTTGTTGACTATATCAATCATGCTAAGCAAATAATTCAAAATCTTAGACTTCTTCTCCTGGAACAAATAGACTCTGGCTATTTTGGTATGGACAGTCTCTTACTTAGGACAAATTCCATCAGTGTGGGAGAAAAAAATCAGCTATTAAAAACACACAAAAATCCCCCACATGTATAAAATTATCACAGATCCTGACAATTAAGTTGCAGACAACCAGAAGCGTCTGTCTGGGTCAAAAACGAACAATTCTAGACCTTCTACCAGCAAGCAACTGAACTGCTCACAGATTTTCAGTGCCTGCTTAAGCTGGAAAATAGATCAATACTATTAGTCTAGTCTTCTCAGGACACAGGATAGAAAACTTCCTGATGATTTGTAGCTGCAGTATTAAATAGGGCTTCTTTGCATCGGGTACCAACTGTTCTACCTACTGCAATGACCCAGATGCATGTGTCTCAAATAGAAAGTTCTAATACTTTCCATCCATTGTCAATCAATCAAGCCATTTGTGCTACCTCAGCACGGTATGTTTATGCTGATTGCTGGTTTCCCATAGACTTTTGAATAGTCTCTTTAAGAGGCAGCTTTCCTTAGTCTTCAACAGGAAATCTAAATCACTGGACATATGCATGCCAGATTACTTAATGCATCCCACTCTGAGTACTTACAATGGATTCACTCCAAAATTTTCCAGGGTCACACGATATTCTGTGATGCAATTTCCCAGTCAAGGAAGGTTTTGGAGCTAAATCTTTTGCAACCCTCTATCTGGAGGCAAAGTTGAAGAAAGGGCATAGTGAAAAAATCCAGGATGCTGGGAATAAAATAAACCAAAAATGCAGTAAGATCTACCCAGATAATGTACCTATAACATAAATTTTTTATTTAAAATAGAAAGGGCTGTAAGACATGTTCTCTATTTTTTTAACAGCATCACTGTATTGTGCTGCTTCCTGCCCTCTGATGGACACTCCTTGCTATTACAACGTTTAGACACACTAGGTCAGCAGTGTAAGATGTATCCTGAATTATTAGGCTTCTAATTAAAAATGCAATGTGGCCAAGTTACAGTTGCTGTAGGAACCATAATGTTGAGTTATCGGATTCCTGTACATGTAAAATCTTGGAGTTTTGTATTCATGTAATTATTGAATTGTTCGTACAGTATGCTCTGGATTGCTGGTATCTCCTGTGTTCTTTCCTAGCCAAAGCAACACGTGACAATAATGTGTTACTCTCTCTATATTCAGACATCATAGTCAACAGATGGACTACAAACAGGCATCATCTGGGATACAGTGCATCATTCTGACCACAGAAGCCAGGCAGCCCCTTACCAGTTAAGCTACAAGCAAATCTCTGTTAGTTGTAGTAACAATAGTTCTGTAGTATTGAGGTTTATTCCTTCTTTGTTGTTCAGGAGGGAGAGGGAATTCTTATTATCTCTGAGCAGGTCTGACATTCAATCCAATAGAAAAACAATGGAGACACACATGCTAGCCAGCAGATTGTGTCACCCTGTCATGGGGCACACCACTCACTGCTTGAAGTGCCTCCTGCTGGTCGCTCTGGGGATTAGCTCTTTCAGGTGACACCCTCTTCCGTGGTTCCCATGCCATCATTCCAACTCTGTTGTCCGCCAGCAGCCCCTCTCGCAGCCTCAGGAACCACAGCATCCTCTTTGTGGGTTGTCCCTCTGGCTGTGCCACTATCCGTGTTTTCCCCCTTCCGGGGGTGGGAAAGTATCTCCAGTTCTATAGTCCAGCCACTTCCCCAATGGTGAGGGGTACGGGCAGACCCACCCACTACTCTGGGTCCTGGCCCAGGGACCCTGTGGATAGCAGCCTCCTGATGCCTCTTCTTAACTTCTCCACCAGTGCTGCTTCAATTCCCTGGGCCACTTCCCTATGACCCTAGCACCTTCTTCACTCTCTCCTCAGGGCCTCCAACCAGCATGTTCCAATAACCAGCCAGGAGCTCCCTCTTGCTCCCCCAGCTTTTATCAGCAACTTCTCTGTCCAAGGTGCTATCTTTCTGCAGCCTGCTAGGAACACCGTCCTTTCTCCTCAGGCTCCCTGCAGCAACTGACTGTCTCTGGCCCTATAACTCCATTTATGTAAGCCCACTAGACCCTGATTGGCTGCTCTGTTTGGCTGCTTCCTGTGCAGCCTTCGTAGGCTGCTTTTCACCCCTTCCTTTCCATTGTGAGGGTGAACATCCCATCACATGAATTTACCAGAGGGCAATCATTTCAAGGCATGGCTAACCAGGACCATAAGACCCCTTCTGTTTGAGGAGGGTATTTTTTCAATACACACACACACACACACACACACACACTCTCTCTCTCTCTCTTAAGAGTGTGTCCATCGCAGGATGACAGTCCATGCGTGCTCAACTGATAGGAAGTAACTGAGGAATAGAAAGCCTATTCCCTGAAAGGACGACTAAGCAATTCATTCCAATCACAGACTAGATATTGGCTAAACTCTGCTCACATACAGGGAGGAAGTTATCCTGTAGATGGAGTTGAGCGTCAGGAAAAGGGGAGGATTTGAAATGCAAACTGCACACAAACTTAATGGGGCAGGAGATGGGGAAAGTGTAAAAAAAAAAAAAGCACGTTAAACAAAGGAAAAAGAAAAAAGGACAAAACAATTTCACACACCCCCAACCAGCCAAACCGAAACAAAACGACCCTTCCCCCAAATGAGGAATGGAAAATCAGAAAAAGCTGACAACATTCTGCTCCATGAGATTGCTCCATTAGACTTAGTGCTGTAGAGCTAAAGGTAAACAGCATGTCGCCCAACTCCAATTTAGATGCCAGAATGTATAACTGATATGGTAATTATCATCAAAATCTCCCACTGCTGCATGTTAATTCCCACCCTCAAATGCACATGTGTGGCTTTTATTAACTTCAATAGGCAAAGTTTGGTTTTATGTAATTATCTGGTCAACAGTTACCATGTAAACAGTGAGGACTTACAGGATATTTGTGCCCTGTGAAATAAGGGTTAGTCAGATTTGCATAAGCACCTGGGTTAATTAGGGCTGCCTGGAGATCTGTTTTTGTTCTGAGGTTTGGCGTTTATTATTATTCATAGTTATTAACGTAGAAAGAGATGGCAAATGTAGTGGTGGGTTAGCAGAAGTGGGTTTGCAAGGAAGGATTTGAAAGATGAGGGAAGGAGCCTGGGTTACAAGGATAGGGGCAGAGTGAAGCAGGGACAAAGATGGGAGTGGGAGAAGGAACAGATGGGTGTCATAGGTGGGTGGGTGTCACGTTCTGCGGTGCAATCCAAACCACGGATGAATTGTGTCACCTCTTACCCCGTATCCCCAAGTGCCTTACAACGCCTGGCTACTGTCGCTCTTAGGGTAAACAGATGTCCTGATTTCATAGGGACTGTCCCGATTTTGGGATCTTTTTCTTATATAGGCTCCTACTACCTTCCACCCCCATCCGGATTTTTCACACTTGCTGTCCGGTCACCCTAAGCTCTCTGCCAGGGATGCCCAGAGTCAGCAACAACCATGCACTTTATGCCCATGTACTGGGCAGCCCTTGTCCAACACTTTGGATCCAGGAGCCTGCCTGCAATACCACAGACTTCTATTGGTCTCCACCAGCCTAACAGGTTAACAATTAGGTAAGGTGACTTCATACATTTCCCCCAAAATGTGTGTCCTGAAATGTCCAGCCCTGTCCTGGAACAATCAGAGGAACATGAAGGTTCGTTGCTCCTGTAAAGAGTCAATGTTCAATAGTTTGTTACTTTAACAGGGAGTTACCAAAAAGTTCAGTTCAAACACCGCACTAGATTGGTTTAGATTGGGGCTGTCAAGCGATTAAAAAAATTTAATCGCAATGAATCGCACTGTTAAACAATAATAGAATACCATTTATTTAAATATTTTTGGGATTTTTTTCTACATTTTCAAATATATTGATTTCAATTACAACATAGAATACAAAATGCTCACTTTATATTTATTTTTTATTACAAATATTTGCACTGAAAAAAGTATATTTCAATTCACTTAATACAAGTACTGTAGTGCAATCTCTTTATAATGAAAGTTGAACTTACAAATGTAGAATTATGTACAAAAAATAACTGCATTCAAAAATAAAACAAATGTAAAACATTAGAGCCTACAAGTCCACTCAGTCCTACTTCAGCCAATTGCTCAGACAAGTAAGTTTTATCTCCTGCAAATTGTAATCAATGCTGCACATTTCTTGTTCACAATGTCATCTGAAAGTGAGAATAAGGGTTCTCATGGCACTGTTGTAGCCGGTGTCACAAGATATTTACATGCCAAATGCGCTAAAGATTCATATGTCCCTTCATGCTTCAACCACCATTCCAGAAGACATGCGGCCATGCTGATGATGGGTTCTGCTCAATAACAATCCAAAGCAGAGCGGAATGACGCATGTTCATTTTCATCATTGGAGTCAGATGCCACCAGCACAAGGTTGATTTTCTTTTTTGGTGGTTTGGGTTCTGTAATTTCCACATCAGAATGTTGCTCTTTTAAGACTTCTGAAAGGATGCTCCACACCTCTTCCCTCTCAGATTTTGGATGGCACTTCAGATTCTTAAACCTTGGGTCTTGTGCTATATCCATCCCTAGAAATCTCACATTGGTACCTCCTTTGCATTTTGTCAAATCTGCTATGAAAGTGTTCTTACAATGAGCATGTTCTGGGTCATCATCCGAGACTGCTATAACATGAAATACATGGCAGACTACAGGTAAAACAGAACACGAGACATACAATTCTCCCCCAAGGAGTTAAGTCACAAATTTAATTAACGCATGTCCTCTGGAATGGTGGCTGAAGTATGAAGGCGCATATGAATGTTTAGCATATCTGGCATGTAAAAAGCTTGCAACACTGGCTACAAAAGTGCCATGCAAACGCCTGTTCTCACTTTCAGGTGACACTGTAAATAAGAAGCAGGCAGCAGTATCTCCCGTAAATGTAAACAAACTTGTTTGTCTTAGCGACTGGCTAAACAAGAAGTAGGACTGAGTGGACTTGTAGGCTCTGAAGTTTTACATTGTTTTGTTTTTTAGTGCAGTTATGTAACAAAAATCTACATTTGTAAGTTACACTTTCACGATAAAGAGATTGCACTACAGTACTTCCATGAGGTGAATTGAAAAATACTATTTCTTTTGTTTATCATTTTTACTGTGCAAATATTTGTAATAAAAATAATATAAAGTGAGCACTGTACACTTTGTATTCTGAGTTGTAACAGAAATCAATACATTTGAAAATGTCGAAAAACATCCAAAATATTTAATAAATTTCAATTGGTATCCTACTGTTTAACAATGCAATTAAGCACAGTTAATTTGAGTTAATCACGTAAGTTAACTGCAATTAATCGACAGTCCTAGTTTAAATTCAAAATAAAACAAGTTTATTTAATTACAAAGAGATTTTAAGTGAGTACAAGTATGAGGATTAAAGTCAGAAATGGTTACAAGAGAAATAAAGATAAAACACTTTCTAGTAACTAAAACTTAACAAGCTAGACTGAGCCACCTGAGCGTAGGTGCTGTAAAAATGCAGATTACTTACTGCTGACTCCTGGTGGCAGAAGGATTTTGTTAGCTCTAAACAGAAAATGAACAAGGGTGGAATATTAATCTGGGCAGAGGAGACTAGGACAGTGGAGTTCCTGCATAGAAACCTTAAGAACAGTCAAGTTTAGAGGAAGAAAGCTTAGGTAAGGTTTCTTTTGTCATTCTTGGAGTTACCAATAAAGCCAAACCCCAAGGAAAGGGAAAATTTGGACTATATTTATTGCGCATGTACTCTTTGTGGATCCAGGTGGGAAATCCACCTGATTAGAGTGGCATTATTAGCAGGGCTGGGTCTGGCTTTTTTGCCGCCCCAAACAATAAATAAATCGGGGCGGCCAGAACGGCAAAGCAAAAACAAAAACCTGCAGCAAACCAAAAAAAAAAAAAAAAAAGCAGCGGCTGTGCCGCCCCGTAGAATCTGCCGCCCCAACCACGAGCTTGCTCGGCTGGTGCCTGCAGATAGCCCTGATTATTAGTAATCCAGGTTTCAGAATTTTATAGGCCACTGGTAAACACACAAATCTCATCCTCTTGGTTTGCCTCTCCAAGGAACTTTTTGACATCAAGGGATTTAATGTTTTTATTTCCAGTTCTGAAAAAGGCATTTCCTGTCTTAAACTCAAACCAGAAACATACTAGTAGATTTAAATAAAATAAAAAGCACAGCTATTGAGGGATGGGGGAAAGAGAGTGATGGGAAGCAATTAGGGAAGGACAAATCGTCATTTCCCCCCACGGGAAGCCACTCGCCGGACACCTGGGTATCTGAGCTTCAAGATTCTGGAGAAGGGATCACTCACTGCATTATCTAAGTCTAATCTTTCAAAACAGAAAGTCTGAAAGAAAACCTGACAAGAAACTACAGCCCCTCCGTAAGCAACAAAGGCAGAAACAGTCTCATGACCCAAAAAACTAGCAAAACAGACTCCCTAAAGAAATGGCCTTATTTTCTTCTGGTTGCCTCACTCTGCAACATACCCTCAGGTATCTATGATCTGTTTGGGTTTTTTATGACTGTATACTGTATATATGAATACCACTGGGGGTAGTTCATATGAAAACACAAGCTGACACAAGCACCCACAACACCAGCTGAGGACAACAGGAATTGGGGGCACTTTGCAACTTGCAGGATGGGGTCTACAGTGGGACAAACTGAGCTCTGACTTCGGTGGAATCAAATGGGATGCAAGTCAGTGCTGATCAACACAGGAGGCTATTTTTTCGAGATGGCAGGTGTCTGGATCTTCATCAGCTTATTCCACATCTCTGTTCCATTCCATTACACATGCTGGAGGATAACCTCAGCAGGCGCAGGGATTTTCATCTCAAGCTCTCCCAAATCTGCTTTTTAGGGCTTTGTGGCTTCTCTTGCGCTGCCGCATCTTTGCTCCTTACATTCCTTGGATCAGTTGCTCCCTAACAGATAAAGGCATCGCTGCCTCTCGCCCCACGTGTTTCATTAGCAAAAGAGCAAAGCTGGATACAAGTTAAGTTGAACAAGTGGAACTTTATTAAACCCCGTGTGCTGTTCTGTCATGTGGCTGAGTTGCTTCCAGCTTAACTCCCTGTTCCACTGGTGTCTTGTCAATAACAATCCCTCAGAGAACATGGGCCTTCTGACTCCTGTTCCACTGATCAGGATACATCTTCCCTATTTTACAAACAAACATTAAAAAACAAATAATTGATGGCTAAACCCCCATCCGAGGTCCCTCTGTCCAGAGGCTACTAGCACATAAGTCTCTTTCTCGTAAAGCTGGGTGGATGTGTCATCTTCATACTTGAATGGCGTCGAAATTACTGGAGGCAGATCATTCATAAATAACTTGAAGAATGCTGGGGCAAGAACAACTGCTTTCTTCCAGGTCCCCAGTGTGCTCAGTTTATTTCCTGGCATTGCTTGGAATGGTCTGTTTTGAAGCCGCATTTCCACAGCCAGAACATCCCATTGCATTAACATCTTTGACTTCTTGACCAGCAGGCTAGTATGCCAGGCGGTCTCATATACAGTACTACTGTATTGCTAAGAAACACAGCCTCTATCTTTTCCTTCTTCTGAACACCATTTCCTATGTAGGTGGCAAGAGCTCCTATTAGGTCTGAAACCTGCCTGGTCATCATTCAGGTCTACTGTGGGCATGATTCTTTGCAGAGTTAATTGCCCCCAAAATTTGTAAGCACAACTCAGAAATGATATTGGACAGAAGGTAGCTGGAAGAGGATAGTCTTTTCTTGAGTTTCGTATAGCTATCACCATAGCTTACCACCATATCTTAGGCATCTTGATCTCTTGGCTGCAATGGGATATGAAAATTGACAGCCATTTTATCCGTACCAAAGTGTAGTAGCACTTCTGGTGAAATCTTGTAAAATGCTTTTCCTGCTTTCTTGCGGCTCAGTGTTCTCTCCACTCCTTCAGTGGAGAAATGCTGGAAGATACCCTCCTCACTTCAAGGTGGGACAGTTTGTATCGGTGCCATTCCCTCTTTACTGATTCCCCAAACGGCTCATCCCTGTTGGCTTTTGCCATGTTAGGTAGGTGTGTAGCAATGCTGTTCGGGGACACTTTACACTGAAGTATGGGTAGTGGTGTCTGTGCTGCTCCAAGCTTTCTTATGAGTGACCACGCTTTCCTGATAGACCTTGTCATGCCTGTATTTGGTGTAATTTCTTCCCAGTGTTCCTTGGATGTCATCAATGAGGTGGTTTGCTATCTCTGAGTCACCAGACCTTTCCCACTGCTTCAGAAGTTCTGCACATTCCTAATGTAAACAGGGTATGTAAAAATATCTGCCATGCTACTTCTTGACTAAGCAGGGTGGTGGACAAAATTTCCCTAAACCATCATGTCAGTATCAATTTCAGCTAGTCAGGATCTGCAGGTTTTGGGGGTGGAGGGAGGAAGGATGGATGTGTTTAGGATTCCCTTGCTTGATTAGTATGTAATCAATATGTAAGCATATCAGTATGTAAGCATATAGTAGAAACATGTCACTGCATTGGCACTGTTGCCTTATTCCTGGCTTCTCAGTTTCCAGCAATCTTTAAATTTACCTTGCAAAACTAGAAAAGACAGCACATCACTTGATTTTTAGTGGCCAAAGAAAGATCTGAACCGCCTAAGTAGGATGTAAAATGATCTTTTTTAAAGTATATGTTTATTGTGTACAAAAGAAGAGGATTTAGTTACAAATGACGAAGTTTAACTGTCCAGATTCCCCCCCTCCCAACACTTTACTAAAACTAAGGTTTGGCAGCTGTATTAGGGTTCCGTTGTGAGTCTTCTAAGCATTTCCTTGGAAAGACTTTACACTTGGTACCAGGCAAAAAGTCAAAATCAACATTTAAAAAAAACACGCCCTGTATAATTTCCAGGATTCTGCAGCGTTAAGGTATACTTATGGGGAGAGGGAGGGAGAACTGCTTTTTGTGCTGTTTGACTTTGTGTATAAAGCTAGTCTTCAGACAAGGAAGTTTATATTTCAAATAATATTTTTAACTACATGTGGTCAAGCACATAACTTATCAGGCTACCCTGCCTTTTCCCCCCAGAGTAAACCTTGAATGCTGAATCTTAAAATATATCTGTTTGCAATATTTATTTTTTGCTTAGATTTAAAGTAGAAGCAACAGACTCCCAGACCTTTACAAAATAGGATTATTAGAAGAAAGCCCACCAAACATGTGTGTTGAAAATAAAATTCTACTAAACTCGTTAAAGTAAAATTGATTTAAAAATACATTTCTTTATTTGGGCCCGAACTTGCAAATACTTACTCACATTAAGAATTTTATTCATAGGAGTAATCCCATTGAAATCAATGAGACTGCTCAAGCAAGTATAGTTACTCTCGTGTGTGTTTGCAGAATCTGAGCCTTTCAGTCTGACCTATTCCTTTCTGTTTCCCATGAAAGATGAAAACTCTGAATTGGATGTCATATATCCTTTTCAGATATCTCTTACATACCTGTTTGACATGTAGGTCATGTTTTTCTCTTAATGGTAGCAGGGATAAGAGTAGGGTAAAATTAACTAAGTGAAAGGAAAAAGGAGATACCTTTGACCTATAATGAAGTACTGTTCCAAGGAGAATCTGGAATAGCAAGAAATTAACCTGGTTTAGGTAGAAGGAGCTTTCCACTGCTGGGATCTTTAAGCCCAGGACTCTGTTCATGTTGCTTCTGTGGACATCCACCCCAGCTGACACTGCTGCCTGGTGTATATAGGTATGGGACCTCTAGAACAGTCTGACCTTCACATGCACAACCTAACCTGTGACAAGAGAGAATAAAAGGGGCTCCTGTAACACCACAAGTATTCTAATTTTTTCTTTTTGGACTTCTGCTCTTTTGAGAGAGTTTCAGATGAGTGCCCGAGAAGCTTTTATGTCCTTCCAGAAATCTGTCAGTCACTAGTCTATGGAACAATTCAGCTGAAGGCAAACAAGACTCTTAAAGAGAGGGAGATAGTTACTTGAAAACTGAGGTGATCTGCCTATATTTGCCAACGGGAGAAATTATACACAAACATGGTGGATAAAAAGTTAGCAGTACTGTAAGTAAAACAAGAACACAATAAATCAATTCCCCAGAACATAAACTAAATTAGCTACCACTTTTGTATCTTCCCCTTAACATAGGCATAATTTCTGCAGCTTGCTTGGTTTTTCACCTCCTAACCCAGGGGTAGGCAACCTATGGCACGGGTGCCGAAGGCGGCACGCGAGCTGATTTTCAGTGGCACTCACACTGCCCGGGTCCTGGCCATTGGTCCAGGGGGCTCTGCATTTTAATTTTAAATGAAGCTTCTTAAACATTTTAAAAACCTTATTTACTTTACATACAATAGTTTCATTATATATTATAAACTTATAGAAAGAGACCTTCTAAAAACGTTAAAATGTATTACGGGCACGCGAAACTTTAAATTGGAATTAATAAATGAAGACTCGACACACCACTTCTGAAAGGTTGCCAACCCCTGTAACCTGTTACAGTCTTTGGACCAAATCAAAATGTACTTCAGACATGTTACTGAGCTGGCTGGAGAGGAATAAAGATTTTTTTTTTCTTAAAAAAGTCACAATTCTGAATTCAACTGTCCTGTCTTCCATGAATTTGCTTCCACAATTTCCCACCATTCTGAGGCTAGAAACCACAACACAAACTTCTTTGCAAAGAGAGGAGGTAAAAAAACTGAACCTTAAATTTTAAAAACTAGAAGAAAAAGAACAAACCTTTGGTTTATGTTCCCTCAGCCCCGCTTCAACCGTTATTTCCTGTTCTAAACTCAACACCTATGTTCTCCTTGGCTTAGATTCTATCACTAATTTAAATTTGTTCTTAAGCTTTGTCTGTATGTCAATCTAGATTACGTTTTACATAACAGGAACTCCTAGACTGCAACAGTAGCAACATTGTAACAGTAGCATCACCAGCATAGAATCTGTTAAATCCTTATGAAACCTCCTTCAATTGCTTTCATAAATTTAGTTCCTCTGTACAGAGTTCCTAGTTATGTAAAACATACGTCGCATGTGACATTTTGATCAAAGGCCTCCGCTAGTGCAGAGCGGGAATTTTTCTAAAGTTATGATAATTGGATGAGAGTGTAGACACACCCTCTTCCTAAAAATTCCACCAAATATCATTTGAAAGCTGGTACATTCATCCTTCTTTTGAGGTCAACCATGAACCTGCAGAAGAACTTTTGATGTTTCACCAAGTATTACTTCTCTCTCTCTCAACAAGGCTTAAATACCCTACTAAACACTAACTGCACCTAAGAAATTCTTACTTTCTTCATTTTATTTTTCCACTGACTAAATGTCCTCCTAGTCAGACTCTCTCTGAATTCCTGGATGGTATCTTCAGCAATTTGGACACAATAGTCTGTCCAACGCATAGGCATCTTTTCAGATATAAAAATCAACAGCATGAAGAATATAAATTTTTCCCTGTTGAGATGCTTGGAATTATTATTGGGCCTTTTGCTGGAAGAGGAGAAATTCAGCCTTACTTTTTCCTTACAGAATTAAGATACTTGGATTGCCTGCTCTCTGATGTGATGGGCTAGACGGCTCTATTGAATTGCTAAGGGAAGCTTGCAGAAGGTGTGGTAACATGGCATGCTCAGCTAGGCCACATACACAGGCATACACTCACGCCCTGGCTCTTGCACACAGAATCCTCAGGCTGCCCTAAAAGAAAGGTCAACAGATTTTGATTACTGAAAATCCAACTCATGAGAAGTTCCCAGCAGTTTCTCAGAAGAAACACAAACGAAAGCTCTGTTGTGGACAGCAACGTGCCTAGAGCAGCACACTCAGATGAAGGCAAAAAACCTGAGATCAGAGCAGTGTTGCGGCAGCACAGCAGAGGGAGTCTGAATTTAAGAGGAACACTGTTTAAGCCTGAATTGTTGCCAGTGTGGTGGAATGAGGAGATCTATCCCAGGATGTAGTGGATGCCCATATGAGAGAACTTTTTTTTGTCCATAATCCTGTTCACAGGTGTCAGGATTGGTACATAAGAATACCACTTTTATAAAATCTGAAGTACAGGACATTTTTACCAAAAAGCACAATTTTTTTCTCCCAACAAACATGATGAGTTATATTTTTGTCTATTCTTTGTAAGGTATATCAGGAGAACAAAACTATTCTCCAAAGTTAGGATTCTCTCAAAGATATATCTGGGATTGTTGGTTTTAAGGAGAGGAAGTACTTATAACTCTCCAATTTTAAAAACAAATCTAATTGCATAAACCAAAATTAAGTCCTAAGGCATTAACACATTAATTAATAAAAACCAAACTTTTTATGGAAATATCTGCCCTATCCTCAATGGAAAGTGACTTTTTTCATTTCACTAAAATACAAATTTAGGCAATTTCCCATAATTCTTAATATTCTTTGCACAAACTAAAAATGAGTTTTTATATGAACAAGCAGTCCCTCTTCTAGGGCAATGTGAGAAAATTAAACACCAGGAAACCAAAAGAGGTTGCCATACTACACAGCAATTAATTTATCAAAACATTTTCAAGACAAATGGTATTTTTAGAAGACAGAAATCTGGTGGAAAATCTTAAATTTTCTCTGGAGTGAAAGACAAAATAAGATTCTCTTTTTAAAACAAAGTGATCTCTACAGGAAAAAGATTCTCAAATTTCTTGCTTGTGTGGTATGCAATCCTGCCAAGTGTCAAACATTCTTAGGTAAAATGTCAAACACTTCAAAATGACTGACAGACACTCTTCCCTCTCCCATGAAGTACCGTTTAGTTTAAGGGAAGGTTTACGGGGCTGGAATCCAGGAGCCCATGGATTCTGGTCCCACTTTTTTGTATTGATTGCTGTTCATACTTCAAAGCAGTTCACAAACCTTATTTTATTGACCAGCTATATATATATATATATCTCCCTACCTCAGAAAACAGGAGACAGCTATCATTCCTCAACATTTCAGAAAAAGTAATGAAGGCTGCACAAGATAACTTCAAGCACAGATGGGAATAGGACCCAGCTCTCTAATATGACAGCACCAAGTCATCCTCTCAGCCAGACTTTCAGCACGAATATGTCAAATGTATATATTTGTATATCCCATCTACAACCAATCCTTTAAGCACTAGATCACACTGTTTCCAGAGTCAGAAATACAACTCAAGAATCTTAATAGCCAGCATTCCACTGCAGTGTTACAAACAGTTTATAATCCACTGGCAAAGTGTGTCATGTCCTCCTTTGGGGACTAGTCTATATGGAGGATAACAGCCTGCAACTACTACAGGGTGCTACTTTTGCTCAAGATAAAGAAAGCTGTGCTCTGTATCAGCAGATCCTGGGTTCACACCTATGCATATGGAAATATGCTATGTGATTATGCAATACTAAATTATCATAATTCATAAACACAAGGGGGAAATTAAGGTTAGAAGGATAACCATAAATCTGGCATTTTTTAAGTTTTTGACTCTTCAACCTTTTTTTAAAAAACAGGTGTGTGTGTGTGTGTGTGTGTGTGTGTGTGTGTGTGTGTGTGTGTGTGTGTGTGTGTGTGTGTGTGTGTGTGTGTGTGTGTGTGTGTATTCCAAGCATAGCATATTATTAACTAGTGTATATGTGGGACACTGAACTGCAAAGTAGCGTCCAGAACCCGCACTATGTTATGTTTTATACATTGCTATTCTGTATATATAATCAAACACCAGTGGTTCTCAAACTGTGGGTCGTGACCCCAAAGTGGGTCATGACCCCATTTTAATGAGGTCGGCAAGGGCTGGCATTCGCCTTGCTGGGGCCCAGGACTGATGCCCGAGCCCCACTGCCTTGGGCTGAAGCTAAAGGGCTTGAGCCCTGAGTGAGTGTGTGTGTGGGGGGGAGTGGGTGGGGGGAGGAAGGAGACGCTCAGGTAACATGCCCCAAGCCTGGGGCTGAAGCCCTTGGGATTCCCCATTGCCTTCAATGAGTTTTGAAAATGGGACACTGCACGGGGCTGGCACCACTGCTTGCTTGGACCCTGCCTGCTCCCTGCATGAGGCTGACAATAGCGTCGCTCGTTTGAGCCCTGTCTGCCCCCTGCCTGAGCCCTGCTTCCCACCTGGTGCGGGGCTGGCTTCACCGCTCGCCCTCCCCACACTCCACTTTTTTGACCAAAGTGGGCATTTTGCCCATTTGTTTTTGCCAACTGATCAAATTGGCAAGAGAAAACGGGACAAATGATCACTTCTGCCAAATAAGTTGGGACAGCCAGGACAGGGCTTAAAAAAGGGACCGTCCCAGCCAAAACAGGATGTATAGTCACCAGTCTCATTTTTCCCACCTCACACATCACCTCCATATTGGTGCACATAACAAAATTCATGTGGTGGGGGTGGGGCCAATGGGTTCAGAGTGTGGGAAGGGTCTCAGGGCTGGGGCAGAAGCTTAGGGTGCAGGGGGGTTAAGGCTCCTGCTGTGGGCTCTGGGGTGGGGATGAGGGGCTCAGGACTGGGACAGAGGGCTGGAGCGTAGGGTGAGGGCTCCAGCTGGGGGTGCAGGTTCTGGGGTGGGGTCAAGGATTAGGGGTTTGGGGGACAAGCTGCCCCGGGGCTACAATGGGGAGAGAGAGAGAGAGAAAACGAACTCCCCACAGCTCTCTCTCCCCACAGCAACATCTGGGCTCCCTGCACCCCCCGTACCTAATTGGCCTTCCAGTAGGCCACAGCCGGGCGGGGTTCCAGGCCGGAGCTCCCCAGCCCCCTTGGACTTCCCCCAGCCCTGCTCCACTCCAGGTACCTTCTCTCAGCTCCCTGCAGCCAGGTCCCTCCCTCTCTAAGCTAGAGAGAGTCTCTGTTAGCCCCTGGCTCACTGGCCTATTATAGGGCCAGCTGTGGCCCAATTGGGGCGTGGCCCAGCTGTGGCTGCTTCCCCAATCAGCTTAGTAGCGGCTTTCTCCCAGCCACAGTCCTCCCCAGAGCTGCTTTTAACTCCTTCAGGGCAGGAGCGGGGTAACCACCGTGCTACAGCACCAACGGACCCCTTACCAGATGGGATTGTTATCTGAACACGGCTGGCTGGCTGGCCCCTATGACCTTAAAGGGGCAGATCACCCTATTACAACAAATCAAACAAAACATCCGCATTTAAATATTCCAACATCCTCTTCCTTCTCAGCTGCTTGGTTTTCAGTCTTCTGTGAGGTCCAAGTCCCACAAATTCTCCAGTGCTCCAGAGAGCTTTCCAGCTAAAAAGGGACAGCGAGATTTCAGATTTCTAATGTAAAAAAACCAGTCAGTCAATCTTCCCACACTCCACCCCTGTCCTTTTCAAACAAATCTCTTTTTATGCCTCACAAAGCAGCAAAAACAGGATAAATCCACACCTGTAAACAAAACCAAACTTCCCCATCTCTCATTTCAATGCCATACTTCAGCCCACTGCGCAGCTCAGAGGGTCACAACCAGAGTTCTACTACTGCACGCTGTCTAGTCTCAGTTTCTACCCAGGGAGCCACACGTCGGCTAGAGCAGCCTCCAGTTTACACTGGGGACTCCACTGATCTCAGGCCAGCCCCCCTTATCTGGAGTAGCGTACAGCCTCATTTTCCCCCTTCCTCCACCTCAGCTCAGAATCCGGATCTTAATATCAAGGCTCCTATAGTAGCTCAGGAAGAAATTCAGAGAACTGGTAACTTTCACCGTAAAATTATTTTAATGATTTTCACTCTATGCCTTTGATCAACAAAACTATGTTAACAGCCAAAAGTCAGAGTTCATAAGATCCTGTTATAAATCAGAGTTCGTAAGATCCATTCGGAAGCCAGCAGAACTGATAGATTCAGTGAAAGTAAAGAATGGGCATTCACGTTTCGCCGCTAATGTGAAAATTAACAGGTGCAAAATTAAAGAGTCGGATGGGACAGACTGTACAGAGTGGAATGTTTACCTTGATCTAACTGTACTCCCTGGCCATCTGAGAGTGTTTGTTTATTGCAGTCCACGGCCACTTGACTAGTTTAAACCTCTGAATAACAATGTCCCTTTTGTGTGATATTTATGCTCACCTTGGGTTGTTTGGTTTCTTCAAAGGTGAAAATCACCCCTTCTGGACACAGCCCAGGCTAATCAGGGTTTGTGCACGGTATGAAGGAAGGTGGATAAATGCAGCTGCTTCTCAAGCCCTGGAGCTGCGAAAACAGCTACAGCAACTCCACATTTCACCTAAAGGGCTTGAGTCTCAGTTGTATGGCTCCCTTTATGTCGCTCGGCTGCATGAAGCATCAGTAAAAGGGTGGAAGTGACGCCTGGGGAAGTGGTGTCCCATGTTAGTGGTGTCCTCAGTTGACACA